>NC_056474.1:176336-208413 GCF_008729295.1 Plectropomus leopardus
ACACACACACACACACTGTGACTACAGCAGGTAACTAACACACACACACACACACACACTGTGACTACAGCAGGTAACTACACACACACACACACACACACACACACACACACACACACACACACACACACTGTGACTACAGCAGGTAACTAACACACACACACACACACACACAGTGACTACAGCAGGTAACTAACACACCACACACACACACACACACACACACACACACACACACACACACACACACACACTGTGACTACAGCAGGTAACTAACACACACACACACACACAGTGACTACAGCAGGTAACTAACACACCACACACACACACACACACACACACACACACACACTGTGACTACAGCAGGTAACTAACACACACACACACACACACACACACACACACACACTGACTACAGCAGGTAACTAACACACCACACACACACACACACACACACACACACACACACACACACACACTGTGACTACAGCAGGTAACTAACACACACACACACACACTGTGACTACAGCAGGTAACTAACACACACACACACACACACACACACACACACACTGTGACTACAGCAGGTAACTAACACACACACACACACACACACACTGTGACTACAGCAGGTAACTAACACACACACACACACACACTGTGACTACAGCAGGTAACTAAACACACACACACACACACACACACTGTGACTACAGCAGGTAACTAACTAACACACACACACACACACACACAGTGACTACAGCAGGTAACTAACACACCACACACACACACACACACACACACACACACTGACTACAGCAGGTAACTAACACACACACACACACACACACACACACTGTGACTACAGCAGGTAACTAACACACACACACACACACACACACACACACACACACACACACACTGTGACTACAGCAGGTAACTAACACACACACACACACACACACACTGTGACTACAGCAGGTAACTAACACACACACACACACACACACACTGTGACTACAGCAGGTAACTAACACACACACACACACACACACACTGTGACTACAGTAGGTAACTAACACACACACACACACACACACACTGTAACTACAGTAGGTAACTAACACACACACACACACACACACACAGAGTTCCAGTGTGACTTCCTGCCATCACCTGTTGCATGATGGGAAAGTGTCGGTTTCGTGGCTGTGAGCTGTCTCCGAGACTGCGGTGGTTGCCGTGGTGACAGGCTGAGCTAATGTGCGCTTGTTTCCTGTCAGCATCCAGAAGAAGAGTCTGGACCTCCACGCTCGCCGTCATCACACCGGCGAGGCGTTTCCATGCCAACAGTGCGAATACTCGAGTCCGGACCGCCAGCTGCTGCTGAGGCATGTACGCAGACACCACGCCCCCTCCCAGCACGCTGCCATGTGATGCTGACAGGACGCTCCGTGTGTGAAGACGTGACCAGGCGTGATGATGTCACACACAGAGGAAAGGTTCTCATTGGTTTTGGCTTTGTTGTTTCTCAAGGTTCAGTCTTGGAAAACCTGGAAAAGACTTGGAATTAAAAAGCAATTTCTAGGCCTGGAAAAAGTTTTGGAAAACTAAAAATACCCAGAAAGTTTTGGAAAGTCCTGGAATCAGTTTCACAAACCTGTATAATGAAATGTGAGGTGTTGAAGGGCCGTCTTCTGTGTTCACAGTTTGAGGCTGATAGAAGGTGATGACCTCTGAACCCGCAGAAAAAAAACAACCCAAATTTAAAAAAACAAACAGTTTTTTTCTTTCAAAGCTGCCAAAAATGATTAAAGAAGAATAAAATTACCATTTTTTTTATCGTTTGTTGTTTGTTTGTTTGTTGTTTGTTGGATTTTTTTTTGATTGTTAGTTGATTGTTTATTGATTGTTTGTTGGATTTTTTTTTTGATTGTTTGTTGATTGTTAGTTTGTTGATTCTTTCTGTGACGACACCGGAGTCGGGGTCTGGGGTTGTGGTCCTCTGGTTGTGTATACTGTGTGTTTTGTGTCTCCAGGTCCTGGGCCTCCACGTGGAGCCCCTAATCAGGCGCACCTGGCCGGCGCTCCTGATTATTTAAGCCGTGCTGCTGCGGGGCCCATTGTCGTTCCTGCTTCGCTGTCGGCCAGCCACGCCGCCCCACGTTACTTTTCCTTTCGTTCCTTTTGCACTCTACAACACGCTCCACACGTGATCGTCGCATCCACACAGCCGCACTCACCGCTGACACTCGTGTCCACGTCCCCACCGTCTCTCGCCTCATTTATATTAATAACATTGGCTGTTTGCTTTACACCTGCGCGCATCCTGGTGAATTGTTGCGGTGTGCGAGCCGGCCGTAACATTTGTTGATTGATTGTTGATCATCTGTTGTTTGTTAGTGGATTGTTTGCTGATGGTTATTGATTGTTTGGTGACATGACGTCACCCTCCAGTGGCAGCAGTGATTGGTCGGCTGCAGTTCCATCAGATGGTTTGTTGACGGCGGTCTTCGCTGAGTCCTAAAGGTGACCTCTGGGACGTTGGACGGACCTCGATGGAGCTTGTCGTCATGGTGACGCTCCTCTCTCCTTCCTGCCAATCAATCAGCCGATGGATTGATGGACAGTTCTACAGGCTGATGGACTTGTGGTGCATTGTGGGTGAAATTCTGCTTTCTAGGAGAACGAGGTCACTGTGGGGTCGATGTCTGCTGCTCCACATTTCTCAGGTTCGAGCGTCGCACACTCTGAGGGTCCACGCCAAGCTCCGAACCCACAGCAGACTGTTCCACCTGGGGGCGCAGCCAAGGAGCGGGAGGAGGCGTGGTCGTTAGGTGTGATGTACTCTTTAACAAGTGTGATTGGTTGTCACAGATGTGTCCTTTATCCCTTTGAATCCTGAATCATCACTTTTCTTGTGCTGCATTTCGATGCCTTTCACAAACATTTAACCCTTTAAACTCAGAGCATGTTGATGGATTTCTGTCAAAAACACGAAGAAAAGACAACAAGCAGCTTGGCACGACTTGTCCTTCGAATCTCATTTTATTTATTTGTAACTAATTATCAGGTAATCCACCTGTTACTTTTTTCTTTCTTTCTTTCTTTCTTTCCTTCTTTCTTTCTTTCTTTCTTTCTTTCTCTGGTTCTGGTTCTCTGATTCTCTAGTGGTTCTGCTCTCTGGTTCTGTTTTCTGGTTCTGATCTCTGATTCTGATCTCTGGTTCTGCTTTCTGAGTATGTGTTCTGGTTCTGCTAGTTCAGTTCTTTGGTTCTGCAGATGGTTATTACTTTGAATATTTTTTCACGAAGCCAATCTGTTCTTCTCTTCAGCCCGGAGTCACTTCCTGTCCGTTGTCAGCTATGTTTGGTTCTTATTGTCGGAAACATAGAACAGTGTTCTGGTTCTATTGAGACATCTGCAGAGAGGTTCTGTTTCTGTGAGTTTAACAGAACAGCACTTTGTTCTCCATGACATTATTTCTGGAACATTTGGGGAACCTGTGACCTGCTTGCATTAGAGCGCCGAGTGACACACTCGTTAACCTCCGAGTATTGATCCAACAGTCAGGTCACAGCTGTTCTCAGAGCGCAGTTAATGGATCAGTCTGAGCACCGATCGATGATCCTCCGTCACACATCGATCGGGACCATATAAAGAGCTGCAGCAGGACGCCACCGCCGCAGAGAGACCGCTGCCACCCCCACGGCAACCACTGGACACTCAGCCGACATCCTACCGTCATTGGGCCGACATTCAGTGGATTTCTAGCCGTCATCCAACCGACGTTCAGCCATCACTTAGCTGTCATTGAGCCGACATCCAGCCGTCGTTAAGCCGACATTCAGGCGATATTCAGCCGACATTAAACAGGTAACGATGAGTCAACAGCAGCCGGGTGGGAGGTCGTCTCTCTGCTCTCTGGGAGGAAATTGCACCTCCTCATTGTCCAATCATCATGGCGGGAAGTTGAAGCTTCTTACCCTGCGTGGCCCCGCCCCCACACACCACACTCACCTGCAGCCTCACCTGTTCCCCACGGTGGACGTCCCTGACCATGCCCACTACATCATCGGCTCTGTTATCCTACTGGTGGGGGTGACGGGAATGCTGGGAAATGCTCTGGTCATCTTTGTGTTCGGTCGCAGTCGGACGCTGCGCCTGCCCAGCAGCCTGCTGGTGGTCAACCTGGCTGCCGCAGACTTCCTGATGTCTGTGATGCAGTCGCCAGTTTTCTTTGTGTCAAGTCTGCACCGCCGCTGGGTGTTTGGGGAGCTCGTGTGTGAGCTGTACGCCTTCTGCGGCGCTCTGTTCGGCATCACCTCCATGATGACGCTGACGGCCATCACGGTGGACCGCTGCTTGGCCATCACACGGCCGCTGGCGCTGTTGGGCGGGCTGAGTCGCAGCCGGGTGTTGGCGATGCTGGCGGGGGTGTGGCTGTACTCTCTGGGCTGGAGTCTGCCACCGTTCTTCGGGACTAACTTCGGGAGCTGGGACTACATGAGCTTCACTGCCGCCGTGCGTGCCTACACCATCCTGCTGTTCGCCTTCGTCTTCTTTGTCCCACTCAGCCTGATTGCTGGCTGCTATCTCGCCATCTTCCAGGCGGTGTGGCGGGCGGCTCAGGAGATGGATCGGCTGAACTGTGGCGAGACGAACAAGGCGTACGAGCGTCTCCGCAGCGAGTGGCGCTTGGCTAAAGTGGCTCTTGGAGTGATCCTGCTGTTCATCATCTCCTGGGCGCCATACTCAGCGGTTGCTCTCACCGCCACAGCCGGATACGCCCACCTGCTGACACCCTACATGAACTCTGTTCCTGCTGTCATCGCTAAGGCCTCCGCCATCCACAACCCTATCATCTACGCCATCACACACCCAAAGTACCGTGCTGCCATTGGCCGCCACGTCCCCCTGCTGCGCCCTCTACTGTGGCTGCAGGAAAAGGACCTGTGCTCGTCATTCAGCTCCGGCACCACTTCATCCCGTCGAGCCACGCTCACCAGTCAAAGCTCGGCAGAGCCGACTGTCCTCAGCGTCTGACAGCGAATCCTGCTGGACGGAGTCCTGCTGGACCCGCTGGCTCGATGGCCTTCACCATACAAGCGTCCACTGAAGCCGCTGCAGACAGCGCCTCCAAGGCTGCCCACAGCGCCAACACCACCAATGCCGCCAACACCGCCCTAAACAGCAACAATGACTCCAATGCCGCTGTCACTGCCCCCCCTCTCGGTGGGCAGAGTGAACCTGACTGTGATGCACCTGAGGGCGGCGCTGCGGCGGAGGCTGAACCTCTCCTGCTTCGCCCCCTTCACATGCCGCCATGACATCGTCACAAATAGAAGAAGGAAAAACTGTCACATGTTCAGAAGGAAGTCTTTTGATTGGACGGAGAGGAAACATCATATTGTGGGCGGGGCTTGACTTTTAACAGTGATATCATACCAGTCGTCATGGTTACGCTGCCTGATGATGAATTATGTTAATGAGATTTAATGTGATTGGTCAGTAAGTGTTGGCCCCTCAACTGTACATGAAAGTAACACGCAGCGCTCACACGCTCTTGGAAAATGTGGAAATCTCATCAAAATTGCCAACATTTTTAAGGAAAAATTAAATTGTCGACTGATTCGTGCTGTATGTGTGATAATATTGTCATCTCATCTCTTAATATCTTTTATTGTTATTATGATATTATTGTTATTATATTATTGTTGTTATTGGTATTGTTCTTGCTTCTTGGACGGCACTTTGGTCCCCTCTGTTTGTTGTGAAACGTTTTGTAAATAAAGCTGAGTTGATGTGTTGGGGCGCTCTCATTGGTCCAGAGAGAGGAGGCAGAGCAGCAGAACTGAGCCCAGTAATCAGATTACAGACAGAGATGCCTCACACCTGTCCCTCACAGCCGATTCACTGACAGTGGTCTGCTGACTTCCTGTGTGACATCATTTTACTCTCCATCCGTCTGTTATTTCTGGTGTGAATAAAGTTTGGCTGAAGGTAATCTGTCAGATTAGCTCTGTTCTGTCTGTTGGTGTGAATAAAGTTTGGCTGAAGGTAATCTGTCAGATTAGCTCTGTTCTGTCTGTTGGTGTGAATAAAGTTTGGCTGAAGGTAATCTGTCAGATTAGCTCTGTTCTGTCTGTTGGTGTGAATAAAGTTTGGCTGAAGGTAATCTGTCAGATTAGCTCTGTGTGTCCGTTAGCAGATTAGCGGTGCGCAGTTAATCCAGAAAGCAGCAGAGTCTTCACCAGAAGACGTGTCCACCATGAAGACATCCGTCCTCTTCTGCTCAGGTACGTCCCACAAACATTTATTAGTATTTATTATTCTTTTATCCTTTTTTTAATCACTCTTTTATCGCTCACTTCAGTCAGCTAATTTTTCAGGCAAAACCTGGAAAAGTCATGGAAATTGCCAATAACAAGTCCCAGGCCTGAAAAAGTTTTGGAAAATTGAATATACACTGAAGGTTTTGGACAAGTCCTGGAATTTTTGTTAAAAACACCTGTTTAACAGCACAGCAAATGTTCAAAGAACGTCCGAAATGTTCAGATTCAACGATAATTTCAGTTCTTACAGTTTGTGGCATGTTGACATTGTGGGTGATTATAAATTACCAAAAAAATTTAAAGAAAAGTCAGAAAACGTTCTTCTAAAAAATAAATACAAAAAAAAGCTGTTATATAGTGATGCAAAAGAACCGATGAGGAGGATCGATGGTCGATTCAGAGAATGTTTGGTCTTTAAAATCTGACTCAAAGTCCTGATAAAATGTGTGTGACCCCTGACCTCTGGGTTGGGGGGGGGGTTGGGAGCTGCAGAAACTTTCAGGATGAGAGACAGACTGTTTCTGCAGATCACCAGCTTTAATCTGAAAGGACTCCGAGCAGCTTCCTGTCTCTGAACCAATCACAGCTGTTGTTTATTGTTTGTTTGTTTGTTTGTTTGTTGTGATTCAGTGCTGCTGCTGGTGTCGGTGTCGGCCTTCGTGGAGGAACTCGATGACTCGTGAGTTTTTAAAGATGACTCACCCCTCCGGCCGTAGGGGAGAGTGGGGCCGGCGGGAACGAAAAGATTTACTTTCCTTCTTTGAAAAATTACCAAAAATGTGTGGGGAAAAAAATCTCAAAAAATTCATCAAATCAAATTTTTAGAATGAAATTTAAAGAAAAAGAACCAACGAGTATCAGTAATCAGATTACACACAAGTATATGTAATTAGTTACAATTCCTAACCAAAGATCTGAATAAAACCTTCACAGTGAAGAGTTTGTAATCAGCAGCAATACTACTCTCCTTTTTGAAAAGTAATCAGATTACACATAGAAAGTTACTTCGATAAAGTAACTACATTAGTTACATTTGAAACAGAATAACTAGAAATCTGTTAAAGTAACCCTTTCACAGTAATGATCAACACACTGTCACATTTACATGTTTGTTTACATGAGCTTCACATGTTCCTCGCCGCCGCCACCGCCGCCGCCGCCTCTCCCCTCAGTCAACATCAGACACATGAAGAAGAACATGGAGGCTGAAACCAGTTTTTTGTTTTTAACAGCTTCATGGAGAGGAGAGGAACTGACGACATCTGGCTCATCAAAGTACTGTTCCCACCTGTTCACACCTGTTCTCTCCTATCCTCACTTGTTCTCTCCTGTTCCTACCTGTTCACACCTGTTCTCTCTTGTTCTCTCCTGTTCCCACCTGTTCTCCCCTGTTCTCTCTTGTTCTCTCCTGTTCCCACCTGTTCTCACTTGTTCTCTCTTGTTCTCTCCTGTTCCCACCTGTTCTCCCCTGTTCTCCCCTGTTTTCACCTGTTCTCTCCTGTTTTTACCTGTTCTCTCCTGTTTTCACCTGTTCTCCCCTGTTTTCACCTGTTCCCACCTGTTCTCCCCTTTTCTCCCGTTTTCACCTGTTCCCACCTGTTCTCACCTGTTCTCCCCTGTTTTCACCTGTTCCCACCTGTTCTCCCCTGTTCTCCCCTGTTTTCACCTGTTCCCACCTGTTCTCCCCTGTTCTCTCCTGTTCCCACCTGTTTTCCCCTGTTCTCCCCTGTTTTCACCTGTTCCCACCTGTTCTCCCCTGTTCTCTCCTGTTTACACCTGTTCCCACCTGTTCTCCCCTGTTCTCTCCTGTTTTCACCTGTTCTCCCCTTTTCTCCCCTGTTCCCACCTGTTCTCCCCTGTTCTCCCCTGTTTTCACCTGTTCTCTCCTGTTTTTACCTGTTCTCTCCTGTTTTCACCTGTTCTCCCCTGTTTTCACCTGTTCCCACCTTTTCTCCCCTGTTCTCCCCTGTTTTCACCTGTTCTCCCCGTTCTCCCCTGTTCTCTCCTGTGTAGTTCTATGCCCCCTGGTGTTCATTCTGTAAACAGCTGGATCCAGTTTGGCATCAGATCGGATCAGAACTCAAGAGTCTCGGTTCTCCGGTGAATGTCGGCAAATCGGACGCCACCACCAGCACTGGTCAGTGAGCCCTTCAAAATAAAAGGCTGTGCTGTGGACCTTAAGATTGCTCCTTAAAAAAAAGAATTGTTGTTTTTGTTGTTGTTGTTTTTGTTGTTGTCATGTTGTGTTTGTGTCTGCAGCATTTGCCAAACACTTCGGGGTCAGAGGTTATCCGACCATCCTCATGTGAGTCCATTTTTATATCGAAACTTCCTTGTTGTTTATTATTTATGAAGGGAGCTCATTCAGTGCTAACGGCAACAGCCGTGCTAATAGCGCTAATGCTGTTACCGGGGAAACCAGAGGGGGCGCTACGCAGCTGTGATGCTGCTGTTGGAGCTCCGTGTTATCTCCGTGCAGAGCGGCTGCGATGGGCGATGACTCTTTTGGTGGTGGTGGCAATGATGAGTTAAACTAAGTGGTAATGGTTCTGTTTCTCTGCTGAGCGTTCTCAGGGAGAACAAATGAAGGTTGTTTAAAGATTGTCTGAGTGTTTGTTTGTGTTCTCAGGGTGAAGAAAGACAGGACGTATAAGTATTTGGGACAGAGGACCAGAGACGGGATCCTGGATTTCACTAATCGAGTGGCAGGGTAAGTAAACCTCTGATCCTGAGCTCAGTCTGAGGGGACGGGGCCTGGCTCACATGTACACGTGTGTAAAAAGACACATGTCAATGTTCTTTCTGTTGTCCATTCCACATGTAAACAGACAGGGGACACATGTCCTCAATATTAACAGCCAATCAGAGATCAGGGGGGTATTCCAGAAAGCAGATTATGTGAAGACTCTGATTATGAGGTCCTGCACGCGACAAACTCAGGGTGAACATACTCAGAGTTCAGAGTTCAGAGTCAGACTCAGAGTTCAGAGACTCAGACTCAGAGTTCAGAGTTCAGAGTCAGACTCAGAGTTAGACTCAGAGTTAGACTCAGAGTTCAGAGTTCAGACTCAGAGTTAGACTCAGAGTCAGACTCAGAGTTCAGAGTCAGAGTTAGAGTTCGACTCAGAGTTCAGTCAGACTCAGAGTTAGACTCAGAGTTCAGAGTCAGAGTCAGACTCAGAGTTCAGAGTCAGACTTAGAGTTAGACTCAGAGTTAGACTCAGAGTTCAGAGTTCAGACTCAGAGTTAGACTCAGAGTCAGACTCAGAGTTCAGAGTCAGAGTTTAGAGTCAGACTCAGAGTCAGACTCAGAGTTAGATTCAGAGTTCAGAGTCAGACTCAGAGTTAGACTCAGGGTTCAGAGTTAGACTCAGAGTTCAGAGTCAGACTCAGAGTTCAGAGTCAGAGTCAGAGTTCGACTCAGAGTTCAGTCAGACTCAGAGTTAGACTCAGAGTTCAGAGTTAGACTCAGAGTTAGACTCAGAGTTCAGAGTCAGACTCAGAGTTCAGAGTCAGACTTAGAGTTAGACTCAGAGTTCAGAGTTCAGAGTCAGAGTTAGACTCAGTGTCAGACTCAGAGTTCAGAGTCAGACTCAGAGTCAGACTCAGAGTTAGACTCAGAGTCAAGTCAGTTTTATTTATATAGCCCATTATCACAAAACATGGTTTGCCTCAGAGGGCTTTACAGTGTACGACATCCCTCTGCCCTTAGACCCTCACATCACCCGAGGAAAAACTCCCCAAAAAGAACCCCTGTAACGGGGGAAAAAAAAGGAAGAAACCTCAGGAAGAGCGGTAGAGGATAGTGAGGGATCCCTCTTCCAGGACGGACAGACGAGTAATAAATGTCGTAAATAGCAAATGAAATACAATCATGGCAAAAAAGGAAAGAGAGAGAGAGAGGGGGAGAGAGGGTGGGGGAGAGAGGAGGGGGGGGGGGGGGGGGGGGGCACAGCAATAATAGAAACAGATGCATGTCATATTACAATAATGGCAGGTGTGAAATTAGTAATTGCTCTCTATGATGATGTTGATAGAGATGATAACAGTCTCATGCATATGTGAAAGGGAGGTGTCCAAAGGCAAGATCACAGCATCGGCGCAACCAGGACCAGACCACGATCAGGGCGAGCGGGGGGCACAGAATCAGTGCAGCCACAGCACGAGCACAACCAAAGGCAGGGTCGCGGCATCAGCACAGCTATCACATCACCACGGTCAGGCACAGTCAAGGTTACGGCCAGGATCCAGGGAAACTAGGAAACAAGGGAGCAGGAACGCTCCCGAGAGGCAACAGGATTAGCGTAGTGCAGTTCAACAGACCCAGGCTCTGTAATCGCGAGCCCCCGGCAGTGAGAGTACCACAGGGCTATCAGAGTGTCCTTTTATGGAACACAGACTGACAGCAGATCAGACCCAGCATGACTGAGTGATGATGATGATGTCTTTATTGATGATGTTGTTGTTTTTGATGTCACTGTTTTTGTTGTTGATGTTGTTTTTGTTGATGATGTCATTGTTTTTGTTGATGATGTTGATCAGTGTGACATCAGTGTGTGTCGTGTTTTTCAGGCCGCTGGTTCGATCTCTGAGCAGCCTGCAGCTCTTCCAACACGCCATGAACCGCCATGATGTCATGTTTGTTTACATCGGAGCCACGTCACAGCTGAAAGTACACACACCTACACCGACACACACCGACACACACACACACACACACACACACACACACACACACACACACACCTACACACCTACACCGACACATACACACACACATACACACACACATACACATACACACACACACACACACACACACACACCACACACCTACACACCTACACCGACACACACACACACACACACACCTACACACCTACACCGACACATACACACACACATACACACACACATACACACACACACACACACACACACACACACACACACACACACACACACACCTACACACCTACACCGACACGCACACACATACACACCTACACACACCTACACCGACACACACACACACACGCACACCTACACTGACACACACACACACCTACACACCTACATCGACACACACACACCTACACACCTACATCGACACATACACATATACACACACACACACACCTACACACCTACACTGACACATACACACACACCCACACACACACACCTATACACACACACATACACACTCTGACCTCTGGTGTGCTTTCAGGGAAACTTCACGTCAGCAGCTGAAGAGCTGATCGTTCACACCTACTTCTTCTCTTCTACCAGAGACGTCCTGCCCAAGGTTTGACTCAGAGGACATGAGAGGACAGTAGAAGGCAATGGAGGACAGTGGGGGACTGTAGAAAACAGTAGAAGACAAAAGCAACCAATAAAGGACAGTAGAGTAGTGGATGGTAGAGGACAGTAGAAGACAGCAGAAAACAGTAGAGTAGAGGACAGTAGATGTCCCTGTCTAACCTCCCTGTCTGTCTCCAGGCGGTGTCCCTGCTGTCTCTGCGGCTGTGGTGGTTTTTAAAGATGGAACCTTTTTTACATTTGATGGTGAGACAGAAAACTGATGTTACAACCTGTTAATTTAAAACACCTTAACGAGCTAATTAGTGTAACAATTAATGTGTGAGTGCTGTTCAGGTGAGTGTGAGTGCTGTTCAGGTGAGTGTGATGCTGTTCAGGTGAGTGTGAGTATTGTTCAGGTGAGTGTGATGCTGTTCAGGTGAGTGTGAGTATTGTTCAGGTGAGTGTGAGTGCTGTTCAGGTGAGTGTGAGTATTGTTCAGGTGAGTGTGATGCTGTTCAGGTGAGTGTGATGCTGTTCAGGTGAGTGTGAGTATTGTTCAGGTGAGTGTGAGTGCTGTTCAGGTGAGTGTGAGTATTGTTCAGGTGAGTGTGATGCTGTTCAGTTGAGTGTGAGTATTGTTCAGGTGAGTGTGATGCTGTTCAGGTGAGTGTGAGTATTGTTCAGGTGAGTGTGAGTATTGTTCAGGTGAGTATTGTTCAGGTGAGTGTGATGCTGTTCAGGTGAGTGTGAGTATTGTTCAGGTGAGTGTGATGCTGTTCAGGTGAGTGTGAGTATTGTTCAGGTGAGTGTGAGTGCTGTTCAGGTGAGTGTGAGTATTGTTCAGGTGAGTGTGAGTGCTGTTCAGGTGAGTGTGAGTGCTGTTCAGGTGAGTGTGAGTATTGTTCAGGTGACAGTGATGCTGTTCAGTTGAGTGTGAGTATTGTTCAGGTGAGTGTGATGCTGTTCAGGTGAGTGTGAGTATTGTTCAGGTGAGTGTGAGTATTGTTCAGGTGAGTATTGTTCAGGTGAGTGTGAGTATTGTTCAGGTGAGTATTGTTCAGGGGAGTGTGAGTGCTCAGAGTCTTTGTGTTTCAGAGGAGCGTGACGGTGATCTGAAGTCGTGGATCAACAAAGAACGATTCCCAAACTACTTTAAGATTGACAGCTACACTTTGTACGCGATGGGAGAGTCAGGTAACAGCTCACCTTTCCTCAGGGACACACCGTCCTCAGGTAAACTGGTGTTGACTGGTGTTGTGTCCTCAGGTAAATTGGTGGTGTTGGCGCTGGTGGAGGACAGGAGCGTCAGTGAGGACAGTCTCAGGTAAGACTGCGTCCAACACTACACTGTGTGATGTCATCTGAGCTTCCTGTGATGAGTTTCCTGTCACCTGCTCAGGTATAAAGGTCTGGTGGAGAAAGTGTCCGCCGACTACAGAGACATCTACAGCAGGTCAGTTTCAGAGGACACAGAGGACACAAAGACTCAGAGTGACAAACTACTGAGACAAAAACATTCAGCTGTCTCCCTTTCTGTCTCTGTCTCTGTCTTTGTCTCTCTTTCTGTCTCTGTCTCTCAGGAACTTTCACTTTGGTTTCATGGAGGACAGGGACTACATTGAAGGACTTGTGATGGGGTACGTTTGCATCTTTAGTCTTCAATGTTTCTAATCGTTAACGTCTTTGGTCGTTAATGTCTCTAGTCTTCAATGTTTCTAATCGTTAACGTCTTTGGTCGTTAATGTCTCAGTTGTTCATGTTGCTAGTCTTAGCGTTTTGTTGTTAATGTTTTGGGTCGTTAATGTTTCTAGTCGTTAGTATCTCTAGTCATGAATGTTTCTAGTCGCTAATGTCTCTAGGTCTTCTCTAGTTCCTAAAGTTTGTAGTCTATGACATCACAGCCTTGGGAGTTTTCTCCTTGTCTTTTGTCCCTTGTCCCATGTCCACGTTGACACATCAGTGACTTTAGATCTTAAAGACTAGAAACATTAATGACCAGATATGTTGAAGACTAGAGACTAATGACTCGAGACCAGCTGACTGTTTCTGGTTGTTGTCGTCAGTCAGGTGATCGTTCCCTCAGTCATCATCGTCAATCTGTCCAATGACGGTTACTTCCTGCTGCCGGGTGCCTTGGAGAGCGAGCGACACCTGCTGGACTTCCTGAACGGCGTTCTGGACGGCAGCATCCAGGTGAGACAAGTCTCTAGGTGAGACAGGTCTCCAGGTGAGACAGGTCTCTAGGTGAGACAGGTCTCCAGGTGAGACAGGTCTCCAGGTGAGACTCCAGGTGAGACAGGTCACCATGTGAGACTGCACCCCAGGTGAGACAGGTTTCCAGGTGAGACAGGATGACAGAGACATTGAACAGCTGTGTTTTATTATTTACGGGACATATGTTTATCGTCTGTGTCCTCAGTGTCAGGGAGGAAACGGTGTCCCTCAGCGCATCAGACGCTTCGTTTATGACATCAAAGTCGCACTAACGGTAAGTCCACAGAGAAATACTGGTCAGAGGACAGCTGAGAGACAGACAGGTTTTCATTCACAACTTTTATACTTTTCAAAATGTTAAGAGTTTTTCGCGATATTTTCCCCGTTCAAATGAATTTAAGGTTTTTTAGCATTTTCAGCTTTTATCTCTTCACTCATACATTGACATAGAAACTTCTTTCAAAATTGGGAATGTTTCACATCCTTGTAGATTTTGTAGATTCAGGTTTTTCAATTTTAAACTTCCAATTCAAACACTCCAGCTGATTTATCGTCTTCTTACACACTGAAGTCAGCATCAGCTTTTCAACATTCTGTATTCACACCTGCAGTTTCTGCAGAGACTGCATCCTTTAGTTAGTGATTCTTGGAACAGCGGACAAACTAACTGAGACTGAGACTGAGACTGAGAGACCATTTCTGTTGCTGTTAGTCGTCAATATTTATCAGATCTACTTTGGTCTTTGGATTAGTAGACAATTCCTCACGAATTTTCCAATAAGAAGGACAATACAGAACAAAGTGAGACTCATTCTCTATTTCTTTATGGTCACACATTCGGAAAAAAGGTCTTGGTGCCTAACAGACTGATGCCTCTATAACTGAGAGCTATCCTGGGATCATCACTTCTCACTGAGATTTAAGAATAGGATTTATAACGGACCTTTGCCAAACAGAGGGTATTTTACCAGTTTCGAAAAATTTTTTAAACAACCCATGTAGAACGTGAGTGAGCACTGGGGATTTCAAAATTGAATTTGGTAGATTTTTTTACGCCTGTGGCTTTTCCTTCTTTTGCTTTATTAATGGTCAGCTGGACCTCTGCCATGTTCAGCTCAGTGTTAAGCTGATGTGAAGCTCAGCTGCTATATTTCCTTATAAAATGCCTCATCAAAAAGTGCTGCACTATCATAAAACAGCCCTTTAAAGGTTGTTTCCCACTTATTTCTAACTTGCAATTACTCAATAACCTAGTTACCATCATTCCCAAGCACCTCCATAGGAATTTTCTTTATCCCTGTTTATTACTTTCCTTTTAAAAAAGTTGTGGGTTGGAGGTTTGGATCCTTTCAGTATGCAGACCTGACCTCTTTGGTAACGCCTTTTATTTCTTCTGTATGTTTATCGCATGCATACTGAGAGTCTTTAAAGATTTTTAGGAGGTCCTTTTTATCTGACTGGGTACTTTTGCATTTCAGAAATGAGTTTTCCGCCTTTCGCCTTGACTGCCATAAGGTACTGTAGCTCTTCATTCCAGTAGAATGAGAGTAAGAAGTTCAGTATTCATATTAACCCTCTGAAACCTGGATGGACATCAGTTTTGTCATTCAGACGCCCTTCACAAGCATTTAAACCTTTGAAAAGCAGATTTGTTTGAATTTGTTTCTTTTTGTAATCGCCCGTTTTCACGCAGGTTTTGCTTTCTTCTCAGCACCGCCACCTTTTCCTCTGTGGAGCCCAGCTCATCTTTGATGAGCCCCGGCCCGCGTCCCCCAGGCTTCAGCCTCTCGCCGTTAACCACGCTGGGCGGAGGGTCGCATCTCAAACCCTCCGTCAGAAGCCTCTTAATCTGGTCCTTCACTTTTTCGCCCTCTTGAAAAGGCAGGCCAGCCACAGTGATGGAGATGTATGCGTCAAATTTAACTCGTTTCATCTCAGTGGCATTCATATTAACTTCCCTCTGTTCAAGCCGGGCTGTTAAGGTTCCCGTTTCTATATCCATGTTGTCTCTTATCTGCTTGAATTTTCTCTCTAATTCTTGCTTGAGAGCTTCGTTATTTCCATTAGCGATTTTTGTCAGAGAATCACGCAGATTATCCACTTTGCTGTCCTTTTCCAAGGACGCGTGTAATCCTTGTAGTTTTTCGTCAGACGTAGCCTTCACATTTACTTGTATGCGTTAATCCAGTCATTAATCTTTCTCAGTTCTTGCGCGATGGCCTGCAGGCTCTCACCTGACTCATCTTATCGGGTTTGCTGCTTCAGAGATTTTTCTCACTCATACTCCTTGATCAGCTTTTATTCTGCAAACTTTAAATGTTTTGCAGCTAGACTGAAAGCAATGTAGTGTCAGTTCGCTTATTAAGCTAATAGTCAAAAAAAAGTTAGTTAGTTAGTTGTTTTGTTTGCCCCCGCATAAAGGTTCCTGAAATAATGAAAACTTGAAGTAATATGTAATGTTGTGTTTATTGACTCATTACTTTCCATCTCTGAACATTTGTCTCCACTATTTAACTTCCGAGTTTATTCCTGCTGCGGCCGTCTGTGCGTGAAGCGGCGCTGCGCTCAGATTCCTACATTTCCGTATTGACCTGAACTCCTCATCGTCCAGCAGAAGGACGGAGACAGAGAGGACACGTTAGCGGCGGGTATTAGTACAGTATGTCTCACAGTAACCTTGTTATTGACCGCGCGCTGTAACACTTCATGAATGTCACATGTTTAGTGGTTCACACCAGAAAATGGGGCTCCCCTGAAAGTGGGAGTGTCCCATGGCGTCACTATGACGACCAGCTACACTGAGCCGGTACTGTCTTCTAATGGAAAGTGAAGAGAGTAGAGTACAGTCGAGGAGAGCCAGTACCGTGAAGTGGAAAAGCGCCATAACTGAGACAAACTGAGACAGACAGACAAGTTGAGACAGACTGAAACTGAAAGGGATGGTTTTTGTGGGTCTGGATGGTTTTGGATTAGTTTAGGACGTCAGTGTGAATTTGAACAACAGAATTTTTTTTTCTGTTCAAGAAACTTGTGACAGTGACATTAACCACTGCTTTTGTCCTCACAGTGTGTCTTCTCTGTCGTCTGTCCGTCCAGGTGCTGTTCAGCCGGGCGCCGCTGATTGGCTGCTTCCTGGTCAGCTTCCCGCTCGCCATCTTTGCCGTCTTCTTCTACCTCTGCAGGAAGAACCGACCAACCAGTGACGACGAGGACGACGATGACCTCAGAACGGCATCCAATAAAAAGTCCGACTGAGGCGAGCGTCAGGAGGCGGGGCTTCAGAGCTCCGGGAGGCGGGGCTTCAGGCGTAGATCCAGACTTTGAGTTTACTGTTAATTACATCCATCTTCTCAATTAAAGCTCTGAAATATGTCTCCTCTGTGTGAATGATGAGTGCTGCGTGAACGGTTCTCGCTCTTTTTTCTGTTTGTGGCTGCCATAAACAGCGTCATTTTGGTGATTTTTATTTTGGATGGCCGACAGGGTTAGAGAGCACTTTTTCTTTCAAAATAACCAAAATATTTAAAAAACAAAGAAAAAGAAATCGCCAAAAGCTTTTGAAATATGCAAAAAAAATTAAAGGACGGTAAAATCTGCAAAACAAAATGTTCAGAGTAGCCAGAAATTTAAATTAAGAACAGTGAAAAACTTTTAAAGGAAAAAAAATTTGAATAGTTGGAAAGAAATATAAAATCTGTGAAAAGTTTAAAAAGAAAAAAAGGGCTGCAGTTTTTAGAGGCCTTTTTCTAAAAAAATTAACAGTAAAATAACCCCCCGCCCCCGCCCAAACCCAGAATAAATAAAAACATCAGTCCTTACCCAGCGCTTAATTTAACATTATTTTATTGTGTCCCCCTGTATGCGCCACCACCTCCCGTCTCATAAATAACAGTCCCTAACTGATACACGGACGTTCACGTACAGTGTTGTGGAACCAGTGTTCTGGGCTCTGGTGTGTTTGAGGTCTGCTTCTGCTTCATGAAGTTCACGGTGGGCCGGGGGGCTTTTATCGTGAAAGGGAGTCGGTAGGACCGGATGTTTCCGTGAAGCTGCTGTGCTAACAGCTAACAGCTAGCAGCTAACGGTAAACTCGGCCAAAGTACCGAGCCGCCGCCACACACACCGGCGGAGCGACTGAGCTCTCCGGGTTCCTCTCCGGGTTCCTCTCCGGGTTCCTCTCCGGGTTCCTCACATGGTGCTGACCCAGTAAAGAAGCTTCTGGAAGCTCGTGCACGCGCACAAACATCTCCATGGCTACGGAAGAGTTCTACGAGGTGACGCGAGCTAATGCTAACTGTATCAAACAGCTAAGTTGAACTGGTTAACTGGGAAACTGGTTAGTTATCAGCTGGTTAACTGGTTAAAGTGAGTTAGCAAAACTGAAGCCTGAGTTAGCTTCAGTCAGTACAGTTAGCTTCAGTCAGCTAGCTTCAGTCAGTAGCTCCTGTATAGTTAGCTTCAGTCAGTACAGTTAGCTTCAGTCAGCTAGCTTCAGTCAGTAGCTCCTGTACAGTTAGCTTCAGTCAGTAGCTCCTGTACAGTTAGCTTCAGTCAGTAGCTCCTGTACAGTTAGCTTCAGTCAGTAGCTCCTGTACATTTAGCTTCAGTCAGTAGCTCCTGTACAGTTAGCTTCAGTCAGTAGGTCCTGTATAGTTAGCTTCAGTCTGCACAGTTAGATTCAGTCAGTAGAGTTAGCTTCAGTCTGTACACTTAGCTCCAGTCAGCTAGCTTCAGTCAGTAGTTCCTGTATAGTTAGCTTCAGTCTGTACAGTTAGCTTCAGTCAGTAGAGTTATCTTCAGACAATAGCTCCTGTAGAGTTAGCTTCAGTTAGCACAGTTAGCTTCAGTCAGTACAGTTAGCTTCAGTCAGTTAGCTTCAGTCTGCAGTTAGCTTCAGTCTGTACAGTTAGCTTCAGTCAGCTAGCTTCAGTCAGTAGCTCCAGTAGAGTTGGTTTCACTCAGTACAGTTAGCTTCAGTCAGTACAGTTAGCTTCAGTCAATAGAGTTAGCTTTAGTCTGATAGCAGGTCACCTGACCTCAGGTGAAGTGACCTTCAGGTTTTATGTGACTTCCTGCGGCAGGTGGAGCGGATCGTGGATCGACGGAGGAACAGGAAGGGGAAGGTAGAGTACCTGGTCAGGTGGAGAGGTTATGGAGCGGACAGCGACACCTGGGAGCCTGAGACTCACCTGTCCACCTGCATGATCTACGTTCACGACTTTAACCGTCAGTACACCGAGCGGCAGAGGAACAGCACGCTGCTGCGCTCCACCCGTGCCTTGCCTGGTCTCCTCTGCAGCCCCGCCCACAGACCGCCCCTCAGGCCACCGCCTGCCTCCACAGCTCGCAGTGACGGCAGCAGTGACATCACTGGAGTCGTCCTCGGCCCGGCTCACCCGCCTCTCGTGGGACCGACCCGCCCGGCCACCATCAGCTCCCAGCAGCCCTCGCTGGCCGGCAGGTTCGGCGGCGGCGTGATGTCGGCGCCTCCGGCCGGCTCGGCCCGCCGCAGCGTGGACCTGTCCAAGACCGGCATCAAGATCCTGGTCCCTAAGAGCCCCATGAACAGCCGGCTGGACTCGGAAGACTCGCCGAGCGAGGCGGCCCACAGCTTGGAGGCTGGCGCTCAGGAGGCACACCTGGTGCCGCCGGAGGTCGCCCTGCTGGAAAAACCCCCAGGCGTCCAGCTGGGGCCTGGAGAGGAGAGGGCCCGCATGGGGACAAGGCCCCGCATCCAGAACCCCCTGCCCCCGCCCCGGGTTCCCCTCACACCCGCTGCCATGCGCTCACTCAGCGGCACAGGTGAGGTCAAAGGTCATCAGCATGTGATCTCTGCACCACGCAGAACCAACCTGCTGACACTCCTCAGGAGATTTTTAACCCACTGTTCTTTAACATTCGGTTCTTCAACCTTTGGCTCTTCAACATTCGGTTCTTGAACATTAGGTTCTCTAACCTTAGGTTCTTCAACATTTGGTTCCTTTAAATTAGGTTCTCTAACATTCGGTTCTTTTCTTTCGTTCTTTAACCCTCGGTTCTTCAACGTTCAGTTCTTTAACCTTTGGATCTTCAACATTTGATTCCTTTACATTCGGGTTTTTAACATTAGGTTCTCTAACCTTCGGTTTTTAAACATTTGGTTCTTTAACCTTCAGTTCTTTAACCATTGATTCCTTAACATTCGGCTCTCTAACCTTTGGTTCTTTAACCTTTGCTTCTTCAAAATTTGTTTCGTTAAACTTCTGTTCTTCAGACTTTGATTCTTTAACCTTTGGTTCTTTAATGAAACACAATCAGAGATGGATGTTGGTTCTGAGACGTTCTGATTGGATGATCTGCGTCTCCTGCAGGTAGCTCCGCCCTGATGGAGGCCGTCTCAGCCAATGGGATGTCAGGTGTTCAGAGTGTCGTTACCGGGACGACCAGTGTGACGGGGAAGCGCCGTCTGGAGGAACGTTCTGCTTTTGACAAACGTCTGAGGTTCAGTGTGCGACAGACTGAGAGTGCGTATCGTTACCGCGACATTGTGGTCAAGAAACAAGACGGCTTCACCCACATCCTGTTGTCCACCAAGAGCTCCGAGAACAACACGCTCAACCCTGAGGTAAGGCCAAGCCCCCCCAAATATACCTAAACCAGAGATAAGGCCACGCCCTCAAATTCAAGATTCAAGATTCAAGATTCAAAGTGTTTATTGTCATATTGCCCAGTATGGAAACATGTTTCCCTGTACAATGAAATTCTTACTTTGCTGTCCACAGAATGCCTAACGTTTAGCAAATATAAAGAAATATGAAATAGAAATTAAAAAATTTACAATTGAAGAAATTTAGAAATTTACAATAGAAGTAGAAAGAACAGTGCAAATAACACAGTACAGTGCAAATTCGAACAGTGCAATTGTGCATGTGCAAACGGAGTAGTAAACTGTCAGGTACAGTTATGAGGTCGTGTTGTGAGGTAGTTGCTGTGTGGACTCCTGTCAGCAGTTTAGGAGTCTGATTGCAGCGGGAAAGAAAGAGTTCTTTAGTCTAGTGGTCCTGCATTTCACACTTCTGTACCTCCGGCCTGAGGGTAGAACTGTGAACAGACCGTGCTGGGGGTGGGTGGGGTCCTTCAGGATGGAGGCAGGCTCTGCTGTGGACTCTGCGGTGGTAGATGCTCTGCAGAGAAGGCAGTGGAGTCCTGATGATCTTCTCAGCAGTCTTCACCACTCTCTGCAGGCGTTTGCGGTCCACAGCAGTAGCGCTGCCGTACCACACGGTGATGCAGCCGGTCAAGATGCTCTCAACGATGCAGCTGTAGAAGTTGCTGAGGATCTTTGGCGACATGCCAAATTTCCTCAGCCTCCTCAGGAAGTACAGCCGCTGTTGCGCCTTCTTAACCAGCTGCGTGGAGTTTAGTGTCCAGGTGAGGTCCTCGCTGATGTGGACGCCCAGGTATTTAAAGCTGCTCACCCTCTCCACTTCAAGCTCCCGGATGAAGAGTGGCTGCTGAGGTCTCCTCTCCTTCCTCATGTCCACTATCATCTCCTTGGTCTTGTCTGTGTTGAGGGTGAGGTTGTTGTCCTCACACCATGACACCAGACTGGCCACCTCCCTCCTGTAGGCCGCAACCCAGAGATCAGACCACGTCCCTTATGTACAGGTCCGCCCTGAGGTCAGGCCACGCCCCCCAAATACACCAACAATACTCCATGAAAGTTGTGGAAGTCCTGGAATTTTGTTTCACAAACCTGTGTAATAACACTGATGTGTTGAAAGACTGTTGGAAATGTGGAAATGAATTATTAGTTTCTATGAGGGTACGAGCACAGAGGGATGGTGCCTGCTGTAAAGCCCTCTGAGGAAAACTGTGATCTGTGATAAAGAGCTTTACAAATAAAACTACACTGATATGCAGTAGAGATCATTGAGGTTTTTGTTAATAAAGGCCTGTTGTCATGGTTACTGTCTCCTCCCCCTGGTCAGGTGATGAAGGAAATCCAGAGTGCCATGGCGACCGCAGCGTCAGACGACAGTAAGCTGGTGTTGCTGGGTGCTGTCGGCAGCGTCTTCTGCTGCGGCCTTGACTTTCTGTACTTCATCAGACGGCTGACGGACGACAGGAAGAAGGAGAGCATCAAGATGGCCGAAACCATCCGGTAAACAAAGAGAGGTTGCTATGGGAACCCTGTGTGATGTCATCAGTGTGCGCTGACTGCTGCCTCTCTCCCTCAGGACCTTTGTCAACACCTTCATCCAGTTCAGGAAGCCCATTGTGGCGGCGGTCAACGGGCCAGCGCTCGGCCTCGGCGCCGCCATCCTGCCGCTCTGCGATGTGGTTTGGGCCAATGAGAAGGCCTGGTTCCAGACACCGTATGCCGCCTACGGCCAGACGCCCGATGCCTGCGCCAGCTTCACCTTCCCCCGCATCATGGGCCCCGCCTCGGTCAGTCCTGAGCCAGGCTAAATTAAACTGATCCAAGCTTCATTTTTTTTTTATGAACCAAATATTTATTAGTCTTCACATATATTTGTACACACGTTTCAATTCACATCAGATCCTCCCTTGCCACATATATATGAAGAAACCAAGCAATTCCAGAGATATGCTATAAACAGAACAATGGAACCTTTCAACTCATTCTGTTCCGTTCCAGGCTAACGAGCTGCTGCTGAGCGGCAGGAAGTTGACGGCTCAGGAGGCGTGTTCCAAAGGTTTGGTCTCTCAGGTTCTCTGGCCGGGAACTTTCACACAGGAAGTGATGCTGCGAGTCAAAGAGCTGGTGACCGTCGACTCTCTGGTCAGTCACACACAAACACACACACACACACACACACACACACACACAGTGACCTCTGACCTCCTGGTTCCACTTCCGGTCCTGCAGGTTCTGCGGGAGTCCAAAGCTCTGATGAGGAACACGAGCCGCGGTGCCTTGGAGCAAACCAACGAGCGCGAGTGTGAAGCCCTGAAGAGAGTGTGGGGTTCCTCACAGGGAACCGACTCCATCCTGCAGTACCTGCAGCGTGGAACCGACCTCTGCTAGAACCACAAGAACAGAGAACCACAAGAACATAGAATCTCAGGAACATAGAACCACAAGAACATAGAACCAGAGAAACAGAGAACCACGTTTCCTCCTTTTTGTTGAAACAAAGTTCTGTTCTCAGCAGAACATTTCTTTGGGACATTTCTAGAGATCCTCCTGTTCTCCTCCACAGTCTGGGGTTCCACAGGGTTCCACTGTGGTCCTCAGCTGTTTGTGGTGATGACATTAGTAAATTTGGGATGATGATGTCATACTGATGAAGGACTCAGGTTCTGATGTTCCTGTCAGACCAAACTGAGGGCTGAGAGCTCATAGCTCATAGGAGAAACTGAACAGACGCGTTCAGGGTTTAAAAAGCTCCTCAGACTGGACGCCGTTCACACAGGAAGTACTCAGTGACCATGGTAACGGCACATTCTTTAAGTTAAACTAGGCTAACAGGCCCTCTTTGTTTAAAGTCTTAATGCTAAGCTAGGCTAACAGTTTCCCTTTGTTTCTAGTCTTTATGCTAAGCTAGGCTAACAGTTTCCCTTTGTTTCTAGTCTTTATTCTAAGCTAGGCTAACAGTTTCCCTTTGTTTCTAGTCTTTATTCTAAACTAGGCTAACAGTTTCCCTTTGTTTCTAGTCTTTATTCTAAGCTAGGCTAACAGTTTCCCTAGGTTTCCATTCCATATGCTAAGCTAGGCTAACAGTTTCCCTATGTTTCCAGTCTTTATGCTAAGCTAGGCTAACAGTTTCCCTATGTTTCCAGTCTTTATGCTAAGCTAGGCTAACAGTTTGATGGAGATTTTAAACGACTGCTCTTTTAAATGGAGGTGACCTCTGACCTCCCAGAATCCCCTCTGATGAATTCCCACATGGAGGATAAACCGGAAGTGGAGGCCAAGCTGACACAGGAAATGAACTTTGACCTTAATCCCAATTCTCTGAAACGTCCTCAGAGCGTCTCACCGATTTTATACAAGAACCTGTTATTATTATTATTATTATTATTATTATTATTACTATTATTACTGTATTATCTGTTGTTATTATTATTGTTGTTGTTATTGTTATTATTATCAGAGCAGAGCGGCTCGATTTCGAGTGAGCAACAGAAGAAGAAATCACCCAAAAATTAGTAAGAATTTCAAATATACATATTTGTTTACTATAAATATTGTTTATTTTGAGATATTTCAGTAACTAACGTTTTCTTCCTAAAGGATTTTGTTTGTTTTTAAATCAGCGATTTTTGTATTAGTGTTTTTTCTCTAAAACTTTATGATCTTTTTTTTACTTCCATTTAGTTTTTTTATTTTCAGTCCTCAAAATGTTTTTGCAGTTTTATGTTTTGAAATTTTGGATGATTTTTAAAGAAAATGTGCCTTTAAAACCAGCCGGCCAACAAAAGTCAAAATCACCTCAAATTTAATCAGCCAGAAATAAGCTGCTCGATGTCTTTTTCCTGCGTTTCCCAAAGAAATCAAACCAAGAAAAGTGACGTTACTCCAGGTCTCTAAGGGTTAATGTTCTACAATTATAATAATAACAGTAACAATGAAAATAACACTTACAATGATAATAACAAACATAATAATAATAATAACAAGAATGTTAACAGTACTAATAATCACGTCACTCATGATAATTTCCGGCTCGTCTGCGGACCAATCAGCAGCCGGTTTGAAATTAACTGTGTTTGACAGTGATGAATTCTGGGTAAATATTGGCATGGAGATGTGGGCGTGGCCTGTGACAGGTCATGTGATCAGCTGACGTCTCTCCTGTTTCAGTTACTTTGTTATTTTATGTAAAAACTTCAAATCATCTGAGATTAAAACCATATTTTCGTTTCTGCTGTTAATCACTTCCTGTTCTTCATTTCCGAGCAGCCGACCACTTCCTGCAGGGAGGAGCGACATCATCGCTCTGTCAGAGGCAGCGATGATGTCACACTGAAACCGAAGTAACAGGACGGCGGCGCTCTCGTTCTCGATGGTGGAACACGATACGGCGACAAGACATCAAGACGGCGCAGCGTCACGATGTCACGGTGCGGCGTTGGTCAGAAGCTGAACTAGCCCGCTGCTGCGTGTGGCGTTCACACGTCAGATGTGGGCGGGCTCATGGAGCTGACGGCAGCGCCGCGGCGCTCAGCCTGAACCTCAGGAACAAAAATCTCTTCAAGAATGACGGCAAATAAGACATGACACGCTCACTTCCTCAGAGTGGACGTCAGCGCGGTAAAGATTAGGGACCACAGCTCTAATTTTGTCGATACCATCAAGACTCCGTAATGATCCGAGTCATCGATTCATCTCTCAAAACTTCTCTGTTGTTCGGTGGAAAGACGAGACGACGTGTTTTTAACAGCTGATTTTGCTTTTATTGCTCAAGCGACTTTAAACAGAACTAAAAACTTCAGACTGATGAAACTTTAACGATAACTCAAATATTTCAGCATCACGAAATGAAAAACCTTTTTCATCTTTTGTCCATTTTCAGCTCAGCGGCTGAATTATTCAGGTTTCCCTCCAAAAACTCAATGTTGGTTTTCTTTGATGTTTCATTTGAATCATCAGGATGAAGTTTTATTAACCCTCGACTGACCATCATCTCACTGAGCCTTCGACACACAGGGACAGGGACAAAGACAGGGGCAGGGATAGAGAGACAGGGACACAGAGTTACAGGCAAACAGAGACAGGGACACACACAGACAGACAGAGAGACAGGGACAGCGACACAGAGACAGGGATACAGACAGAGAGACAGACAGGGACAGAGACACAAAGATCTGAAGGTAAATCTGAAAAAACGACTCAAAAAGGTTTCAGTCTGTCCAGAAAGACTCAGCTGAGGGACAAAAAAACTGTCCTCATAGCTCAACTTTCATCATCAGAAACACATTTTCATTAGAGACACCTATACCTATACAGAGGACAGCCGAGGACACACAGGACAGCTGAGGTTGCAGAGGACAGGTGTCCTTTGTGTCTGTCCCCAGGTATAGCTGGTAGGTGAGGTCGCAGAGGACAGGTGTCCCTTGCATTTGTCCCCAGGTATAGCTGGTAGGTAAGGTCACAGAGGACAGGTGTCCTTGGCGTCTGTCCCCAGGTACAGCTGGTAGGTGAGGTCGTGGGACATCAGCAGACTGTAGAAGCTGTGTCCTCCACCGTGTTCGGCGCTGCCCCAGGACACGGGACTGTCCACGAACCCGTGAACCGTCAGAGCCGCCCATGAGTCCAACTGAGACTGCTCTAGGTAACACCTGTAAGACAGGAGGGGACAGGCGGGGACAGGAATGGACAGCATGGAGTTAGAGGTAGAGACAGGAAACACGTCAGTGTCATGTGACTGGTGTCAGCTGACCTGAGCTGTTGGATGAGATGGTGGACGTCCTGAGGACACAGCAGTCCACAGACGGAGATGCTCAGAGCTTGACTGACTGTTGTCTTTGGCTCGGGACAGACCAGAGAGGACAGGAAGCTGCTGGACAAGTTCTCACTGAAACCACAGAAGAAGAGAAGAGACACTTTTACTGATCCAGAGGGGACAGAAGACAGTTGTCTCAACAGGACCAGGAAGAAGAGGACAGAGAGGACAGGGAGTCAGGAGACACAAGACAGAGAGTCAGGAAACAGAGGACAGGGGACAGAGACAGGAGGACGTGTCTCCTGTCCACAGAGCGGGTGTCCGTCCCCTCACCAGCTGACATCGGCGTCCACGGCTCCGAGCCACTCGAGGAGGCGGTGCGGGTCACATGATGCGGGGTCACATGACCCGGGGGCGTGGCAGGACAGGTTAGTGAGGACGCGGCTGCTGACCTCAGGTCTGTGCTCCGACCAATCGTAACGAGACAGGAGGGCCTGCAGGGAGGCTCCGCCCCCTACAGGACACACAGCAGAGGGTTATGGGTAATCCACTGCAGCACGCTGTGACATCACAGATGACATCACTGATGACATCATTGATGGCGCTGTGTCGCGCTTCAAAGGCATGTTTTCTTTCAGATATCGGACTTTTTTATTTGGGAAGGTTTTTGATTTCTTTAATTTTTTTGTTTTGTTTTTCTTTTTTAAAAAATGGGCCATTTATTTTTTTCTATTAAAATCGATATTTAAAGAAAAAAATGGTAATTTTTTCTCTTGAAAATTTTTTCTTCAAAAATTCCTGATTTTTTTTGTTTTTTAAAAATGTTTGATGTTTCGTTAATCGAGCCAATCAGCAGCAGGAAAAAAAAACGTTTTATTTTTTAGAGGTCTGTGAAAGACAGTTCCTCAACTTTTCCAAAACCTTCAAGTTATGTTCAATTTTCCAAAGTTTTAACAGACTGCAAATTCCAGGACTTTTCCAGGTTTTCCATGAGCCCAGATTAAAGGTGTGGTGGCTGTACTTTGGCTCTGTGGTGCATCGTGGGTAACACAGGTGGGTCTCACCTGGCTGCAGTGTAAGCACGAAGTCCGTTTCCAGGTGAAGTCGTGACAGGCCTGTGATGAGTCTCTGGTGGCCCCGCCCTCCCTGAGCCCAGCGGCGGGCGGTCAGATCCACGGACACCACTGATGGACATACGAGAGACGGACAGATGGACAGACGGAGAGACTGTGAGTGTGAACGCTGAGCTCTGTGTTTAATCTTTACATGTAAATACTGGCAATGATGTGATGTCACTGTGATGATGTCACTGTGATGATGTCAGACCGTATCTGATGGCGGCTCTGTGGTTGAATCTGGACGGTTTTCCTTCGACTCCCAACAACTCGAATGAGTCTTTGTCCAGAGACAGAGTCAGATGACCTGCAGACACACAGCCAATCAGATGCCTGCACTGATGTCATGTGACCCCTGATGACATCCATGACATCACAAAGGGTTACCGTTTGGTGTCAGAGCGATGCAGGTGTCTTCATCCACCCTCGTCCTGTAGGACAGACCGGACACGCCTCCTACACGCACGCACGCACACAAGTTAAAATTCAGGGTTATTCATAAAACATTTGGGGCTGAAGCCTCAGACGCCCGGTGTGTGGACAGGTGTGTGTGAGGTGAACAGGTGTGTGTACAAGTGTGTGTGAGGGGGACAGGTTTGTGTGAGGGGGACAGGTGTGTGTACAAGTGTGTGTGAGGGGGACAGGTTTGCGTGAGGGGACAGGTGTGTGTGGACAGGTGTGTGTGTGAGGTGGACAGGTGTGTGTACAAATGTGTGTGAGGGGGACAGGTTTGTGTCAGTGAGACAGGTTTGTGTCAGGGGGACAGGTGTGTGTGGACAGGTGTGTGTACAAGTGTGTGTGAGGGGGACAGGTTTGTGTAAGGGGGACAGGTTTGTGTCAGGAGGACAGGTGTGTGTGTGAGGTGGACAGGTGTGTGTACAAGTGTGTGTGAGGGGGACAGGTGTGTGTACAGGTGTGTGTGTGTGTGAGGGGGACAGGTTTGTATCAGGAGGACAGGTGTGTGTGTACAGGTGTGTGTACAGGTGTGTGTGTGGGGGGGACAGGTGTGTGTACAGGTGTGTGTACAGGTGGACGGGTGTGTCTGGGTGTTACCTGGGTACACAGCAGTCTCCAGGAAGTGTTTGTCCAGCAGTTCGAAGACGGGCAGCTTTCTGATCAGGTAGAAACTGTTGAAACTGTTTAATGCCACGTCCAGTTGCGAGGGGGCGGAGCTACACTCAGGCAGCAGCACGGACACCTGCATAGGTAAGACGACACACCTGAAACACACCTGGAATACACCTGAAACAGACCTGAATCCCCCGACATACCCAAGCGCCCTCCTCAGGTGAGTAATCGTTCACAAATCTGCTGTCATCACACTGAACTCAAGTTCTTTTCGACTGATCGGACACTTGTTTAGTTCAGGCCCTCAGGAAGTGCGCCCTGCGTTCACGCAAACCTACATAGTGGCCGAAAGTGGAATTACAGCGTTTGAGTGGGTCAGGTGATGACTTCGGCTAACGTGAGGAAAGAGGTTCTGAAAATCAGTCAGTTCTGTCGGACGCGTTCCGTTGTTGTTAATCTCTACTACGCATGCTCTACGGGCCGGTAGATCCGGGTATTTTACGCTTTTCTAAACCCTGAAAAAGATCTTCTCCTGCGGAGCAGCTCTCATAAGAATGGAGGAGGCCCCGCCCCCCTGGCTGCATCCAGACTTCCTGTAATACATCTATGGTTTAGTTTCAATCCTATCAATATGCGCTATGGGAACCGGAAGCTATTTGATTTGAGGACTCTTACTGTGAAAGTCTGTGCCCCACACGTGCCGTTTCCTTTGGTTTGCCCCTGTTGGCTGTTAGCACATTCCACGCTATGCTAACATGCTAACGGTGTTACCTTGTAGTTGAAGTGCTGTCGCTGCACGTGAGCGCTTAGTCGGTCCGTCTCGTGCAGGAAACTGGACCGATCACAGACCAGCAGAGTCCGGGGGGTCCGCGCGAGACCTCCGGACATCTTCAACACAACTTTTATTACAACAGCCGAGCGGGAACAGGGAGCTAACAGCGGCTAACAGCGGCTAACACGAACTACCACACATTTCCTGTCAAGCTGTTTCAACTTAAAAGCTCCGGCTGCAGCAGCTATGTGAAAGAAAATCACCGAACAGCGGAAATGGATATTTTCCTTAAAATTCGACTTCAGATTTCTCCAAATTGTTGCTGTGAGTGTTTTTTTCTTCTTCTTCTCTCTAAGCTGCGCTTCCTTAAAAACAGCCTCCTCTCTCGCCGTAGTCACGTGATCAGACCCGGTAGTGAAGACCACACGTGAGCAGTGAGAGGGTCTGCGGAGCTCGGTCCGGACCAGAGAGGACCAGTTTGGATCGGCACGGATCGGTTTGGTTTGGTTTGGTTCTGATTAAGGTGACCGTCTGTGTGACGTCATGTCGGCGGTCTGTGAACCTGGACAGTTTGATGACGCAGAGGAGGACAGGTGAGAGACACCGAGAGACACTGTCCGTCTGGTCTCCGTCACTGTTGTTACGGTGCTGCTGATGGATATTATTATATTTGTTGTTGTTATTCTAAAATTGATATTTTTCTTCCATAACAACAAAATAAACTAGGAGAGAAGCCAGAGGTCTGTTCCCTCTCTGGTGGAATATTTCCATTCTGTTACAGTGTGATGATGGCTATTATTATTATTATTATTATTATTATTATTATTATTTCTCTCAGAAAAACAAAACACACAAATACAGGAGAGAAGTAGCACAGAAGAAGCTTTCAGTTTTTTTTACATAACTGCTCTGTCTAGTTTTTCAGCCTCCCACAGTGTGGTGATGATGATGTCGTCTCCTGTGTCCTCACTTGTGCTGTTCACGTGATGTTCGTCATCATCGTATCAGTACACGGATACCAAATATCGGATTTTTATTCTATAAATTATGATTATTACAAATCCAAGTTAACCTTTTTGTCGCCGACCAGAAATATTAAATCAGAATCCTTCTCATGAGAAACTGTCTGCCGCAGAAAAATGGACTGGAAACTTAATGGTCAGACAGATGTGAACGTTTCTCTCCTGTGTGAGTCAGGAGAAATCGTGATGAGGTCAGACAGACGTGAACGTTTCTCTCCTGTGTGAGTCAGGAGAAATCGTGATGAGGTCAGACAGACGTGAACGTTTCTCTCCTGTGTGAGTCAGGAGAAATCGTGATGAGGTCAGACAGACGTGAACGTTTCTCTCCTGTGTGAGTCAGGACGTTTCTGTTTGTTGAGTCGAATGTTACACCACCTCAGAGTTCTCCGCCTCTCTCTGCGTTCAGCTCGTAGATGTTGAGCAGCAAAGGTTTTTTTTCCCAAACTGCAAAACTGATCGGAGTCGTGTTGTTTTAAATAAAAAGTCCAGAAAATGCAGCTAACTGAAAACACCTCACAGGATTTTAATGATCAGAATCAGAAATATGAAACCCTGATGAGTTCTGTATTCTCTCGGCAGCATCCAACCAGAGCTGTTGGCTGTGACGAGCCGCATCAGTGATGTCACTCTGCAGCCTCCATCAGACGCACCGGAGGAGGAACAGGAGGAAGATGAGGAGGAGGAGGAGGCAGATGAGGAGGAGGAGTGGGCATGGCGTTCAGCAGGAGGAGATCTGACCAAACGATACAACAGGACGTCTCTAAACTGTCAGGTCAGAACCCCTCTGATCAATAACAGCGATCGGTGCAATCAATCAGTCAGTCAGTCAATCAGTCAGTCAGTCACACAGACAGTAAACAGGGAGGAGACCTGAGAGGATTTATGAAATCTTGTCTCGAATGACCAGCACAGACCTGATCAGAGTGATTGATGACTGATAGTTTAGTTTAGTTTAGTTGAGAGGTTATAAATAAAACATGTCTGATGGAGATCGTCCACTGACGAAGAACTACGATCATTGATAATCAGAAAAAGATGGAAACAACAACAGGTTAGTTAACGGGTTAATTAACAGGTTAATTAACAGGTAAGACAGGTTAGTTATCAGATTAATTAGCAGGTTCAACAGGTTAATTGGCAGTTTAGTTAGTGGGTTAAACAGGTTAATTCATAGGGCAAACAGGTAAAATAGCTGGTTAATTAACAGGTTAATTCATAGGTTAATTAGCAGGTTAAACAGGTTAATTAACAGGCTTTATGTTCAGTTATTTTTGTGTTATGTGTTTAAATTGCTTCAATATTGTTATTTAATGTCTTATTCTATTTAAATTCCCAGTTTTTATTCTTCCTTTATGGAAATTGTTTCGCACCAAAACACCAAGTGGACTTACTGTAAATGTAAACGTCCTCGGCAAAAACACCCAGACTCTAGCTGTGTTCGAAACCGTCCCCCCAACGTAGTGTCCGAAATCTCATTTGTTATTCCCTATATAGTTCACTATTTGATACACACGACAGAGTGAACGAGTGAACGAGGGGACGAGGGGACGAGTGAGCGAGGGGACGAGGGGACGAGGGGACGGTTTCAAACACAGATTCTGATTCAGATCAATAACTGATCAGCAGAAAAACAAAACGGATAAAAATGTTCAAATGACAAAGTTTGTGTAAACAAAGTCAGATGCTTTTCAGACAAATCTGTGAAGTGCTGCGAATCTTTGCAGCTGAGAGTCTCTGCAGTTTAGAGTCTTTGCAGTTTAGAATCTCTGCAGCTTAGAGTCTCTGCAGCTTAGAGTCTCTGCAGCTTAGAGTCTCTGCAGCTTAGAGTCTCTGCAGCTTAGAGTCTCTGCAG
>NC_056474.1:233162-258162 GCF_008729295.1 Plectropomus leopardus
GTGAGGGTCTGAGGGCAGAGGGATGTCGTACACTGTGCTCGGTGCGGCCCCGCGTGCCCCGGCCCCCCCGCCCTCCCGCTCTCGGTGCGGCTCTGTGCGGGTCAGACAGGAACAAGATGGCGCCGGGAGGAGCGTTAGCCTCCGGACCAGTCGTTGTCTGAAGGACTGGCGATCCAGCAGAATGAACCTCTGCGCCCAATATCTCCGGTAAGCTCGGTGCGATGCCTCCCGCTGGTGCCCCCCGCGGTGCCGGTGCGGTAAGAACCGGACAGGTTAACCGGGCAGGTGAAATGTTTTGTCCGTTTGCTAACGCTGAAGCTAGCCTGTTTGGGGACCACCCCCTTAGCTCGGCGCTAGCTAACGTTAGCTTCATACATCAACAAACGATCGCTGCTCGCGCCCGCAGACACCGCGCTCACATCTGACCCGAAAAATGTAATAAACCGTAAAAGTCCGCGTCGCCACAGATTGTTTTAATGTTTCGTTAATGCGAATTTGAGGATAAATTTGCCGCCACACAGACACGTTTCTGTGTTATTGCTAGTTAGCTTTAGCTCGTTAGCGCCTGTCTGCGTATGTCAGGTTAGCATGTTACACGAAACATGTTACATGTGATTTGTGTCAATAAACAGCAGCTTTTTTTTCACCTGCAGCTGCCGGTCGGTTAGTTTGTGTGTGTGTGTGTGTGTGTGTGTTTCCTGTTAGCTAGCTGTCGGTTTGTAGCGCAGCTTCAGTGTTTGTTTGTATTTGGATCCAGAGATTAGTCGGAGCCCTGCTGACACTTTCCATATCCTCAGTATTGTAATGACCAGGGTGGGCGCGTGAGTGATGGCAGCGTCCATATCAGCTCTTCGGCTGTGCCTTTGTTAGGGACTGTTCTTTATTTTCAGAGGAGGAGGAGGGGGCTCGCGGTGTGACTGTGGTTTGTGTTTATTTTTTGGGATGCATGATATTAGATTTTTTGCCAAATTCCAGTATGACCGCTAACGTCTTGTTTCCACCTTTGAAACATAGCTAAAGTTCGGACATTTATGAATGAAAAAGACACCGAAAAACTGATTCATGCTTTTATTTCAAGCTGACTCCATTACTGTAACACACTTTTTACTGCTTTACCGAAAAAAGATTCAAGATGCATTTATTGTCATTCAGACTTTTCAGACATACAGACATATACGTATATACATATATCAAAGGTGGTTAGTACAAAAATGAGAAATAATTCAATCATCGGCTGTGCAAAAATATAGAAATCCACAGAGCGACTTCGGCCGATCCAAAACTCAGGCCAAAACAGGCCAGTTTTAGCTTCCTGTAACAGTTAGAGCTGATTTTAAGGTCCAAAGTTACATCACTGACTCGGTTGTTTCTTACTCGCCTTCACAAACACTCAGATCATCCGCAGCTGCTTTATCGGAGGTTTCCAAAAACAGCCAAAAGAAAACTGGTGATGCAGCGTTTGCCAGTTAAAGCTCTGGAGCACACTGCCAATAGATATCAGACAGGCCTCATCGCTAAATATTTTTAAAAGAAAACAAAAAACGTATCTCTTCACTTTACAGCTGCTTTGCTCCCTGCTTTGCTTTATGTACACTGCTGTACCTCTTCAAACGTATTTTGAATAATGCTTTCTAAGTGGGTTTTGTTTTCCATCTTATGGTATGCATTCTGTGCATTACATTTTTATCCTTAATTTATTTAATTTTTACTAGTTTTATTAAGGATGCAGTTGATAGTGGTGCACCGTCGAATCAAATCGACTTATTGACACGTTGATCAAATTTTGAGACCAGTGAAGATGCACAGCCCTAATTTAAGGACTGTCTGAAATTTGTTCAAACAGAAGTAACTGTCAGATTTTCTTGCTATGAAGACTGCTGTAATTTTGGCAATTAAAAAAAAAAAGAAAACATGCCTTTAAAACCCACTGCAGGTTTTGGGGTTTAGAGGATATTTAAAATAAATACATATTTTGCACCACTCATAAATAAAGACAGTCCCTTAATGAATGGGGAGGAGTGCTGTGTGTTACTCATGTGATGGGCATGCATGAGGTGTTGTGTATTTAATGTTGTGTGTCTCTGATGGACCGTCTAACCTCCTCTTCTTCTTGTTCGTTTGTTTTTTTTGTTTAATGCGAGCAGACAGGCAGAGGCCCTGAAGGCAGACATGACAGGTACGTTTGCGCCTCGGACTCCTTCCTCAGTGAATCTTCATCTCTGCTGCAAAGTCCAGGATATGTATTAGTAAAAATGTGTATGAGCCCTGCTCGTTAAATTACCTGAAAAACAACACAATCTGCAGAACCATCAACGCTGTAATGTTACCGTTAATCTCCGTTGTTGTTCAGCATCAACTCATTCATAACAGTGATGCTGCAGCACGTCACGGCACTGTGACTGCTCTATAAAAAAATAAAAATACATGGTGGATATGTGTCAGTAGAGACGTGCCGAAATCAGGTGATTTTCATAGCAGCTGTGATGATTAAATTTTGGGTAAAGCGTTTCTGTAAAACTGTAATCATCTGATGCAAAGATTTGTTATTGAGCTGGATGACTATGAAGTGAAAGCAGAGCTCTGTGTGTTTATACGTGAAACTAGGGCTTGGCAATTCATCAAAAATCAATTGAAACCGATTTTCAGAACAGTTATTTTATTTAAAAAAAAAAAAAAAAAAGAAAAAAGTCAATTTTGTTAGTCCTTTCCCCACCGGGGTTTTCAGCTCTCCTGTGTCTGGTGTGAGTCTCACGCCTTTGGGTACTGTCTCACGCTCTCACGACAAATCTCACGCCAAAATGCTGCAACAGCAGATGTGTTGAAAAGTCATGTGATAAAGTGAACAACTTTGACTCTCGAATACATCTGAGTGTTGGACAACCAAGCGACGTTTCATTAGTAAACAGCTGATGATCCGACAGCAGCGCAGCGACACAGACAGCCACTCAGAGCGCAGCTTCTCCTCACAGCACCAAAGTGTCTGAAAGAACAAACAGCCAAATATTCAGCGCTGCAAAGTGACTTCTTTAGACTTCTACTTTGTTTTAGTTTCAGCTTCAGTCAGATTTTGAATTATTTAGAAACACCAGGACGCATCGCTCCGTGTCTCACCCAGACGCTCGCTCTAAGCTGTCATTATTATTACCAGGGGCAGATACAGTGATTTTGGGGCCCAGGGCCACAGGGACATTACATTATATTCAACCTTTCTTTAACCGTTTTTCCGTCGGTGATTTGAGGGTCTAAGGGCAGAGGGATGTCGTACGCAGTAAAGCCCTCTGAGGCAAACTGTGATTTGTGATAATGGGCTCTATAAATAAATTGAATTGAACTGGGGATGTTGGCAGCTAGAGAAGAAGTTGGCCTACTCAAACCTGTTTTTCTCCCCAAATAAACAATCCTGTCCTGCGGTCAGGTGAGGTTTACCTATTATCAACACAATGTGACCTGAAGTTCCTTTAAGATGGAGCTTTCATTCTTATATCATGCTGGATAGTTAAATGAATAATAATTCAGTATGTTTATTACAGTGTAACATACTGAGGTCAAATGAACCTGGAAATGTCCCCCCTGTTTATTTTATGCATAATACTGATATATTGACCTCCTAGTGGACTATGAAGGACCCCCCCCCCAATAAAAACCAAAATAATCTTTCATTAATCAGAAAAGAGGTAAAATGTTCAATTAATTGCAATATTGATTTGAGCTCAACACCCCCAGTCCTATGTGAAAGTGCAGTCAAAATAATCAGTGAATATTGGTGATAAATAATGGTGAATATTGATGTTGCGATTATTGTTTTGACCGTATTTGTGCAGCCTGTTTGCGTGTCTGCTGTGTAAAAGGAGAATAATCACAGCTGCTATTGTGCACGTGCTGCTGACGCAGATGTTAATGTAACTGCTCTGCTGAGAATGAATAAATCTGTGTGTCAGATTCGAAGCTGGGGGCGGCAGAGGTGTGGACGTCCCGGCAGGCCCTGCAGGATCTGTACCAGAAGATGCTGGTGACCGACCTGGAGTACGCTCTGGACAAGAAGGTGGAGCAGGACCTGTAAGCTGCTGCGCCCACGCCGCTAACATCACCGCCATCAGAAAAAAAAAGAGTGCTGGCTGGTTTTAATGGTGTGTTTCTCTGCAGGTGGAATCATGCTTTCAAGAACCAGATCACCACGCTGCAGAGCCAGGCCAAGAACCGGGCCAACCCCAACCGCAGCGAGGTCCAGGCCAACCTGTCGCTGTTTCTGGAGGCGGCGAGTGGCTTCTACACACAGGTCAGCCTGACGTTCGGTATTTACTCTACCGGCACGAGACGAGTCAGGACGAACATGCGTGCACTGTGATTGGTCAATCGCACGAGATCACATTTTTGCCCCTCAGGGCCTGCTTCAAACTGACTCCCACTCTATCGCTCTGGGCACTATATGTGCTTTTGGAAATCAAGCTTCAAAAAATGGTATACATTAATATGATGAGTTCATTTTTTTAACCAACATCAGCCCGAATAATAGATATCAAATATTCATTAATTTGCAGAATTTTAACCCTTTAAATGGCAGTTTTTTTGTCATAATGCCACTATGTTTCTAGATTAAAAAAAAAAGAATTATTTTCAGTATAGTACATGCTAAGCAGATTGTTTTAATAATCACAGCCTAGGATATGTCAATGATTAGCAGCAACATTTATATTTACACTGTTATTTTTTGTGCAATGTCAAATACTCACACTCATATCGCTCTGCGCACAAAATGCGCTTTTCAAAATCAGGCTTTAAAAATATTATGTAACGGACCGCAGAGCGTCCTCCGGGTAATGGACTCCTGCTGTGTTGCCTCTAGTTACTGCAGGAGCTGTGCACCGTGTTCAACGTGGACCTGCCGTGTCGCGTCAAGTCGTCTCAGCTCGGCATCATCAGCAATAAACAGAGCAGCACCAGCGCCATCGTCACGCCGCAGCCCAGCTCCTGCTCCTACATCTGCCAGCACTGCCTCGTCCACCTCGGAGACATCGGTGAGAACCTCCACGTCCTCTCCTCACAGTGCTGCCAGAGCCGGCGGCCCCGGAGAAATCAGGCTGTTAACCTCTTTTTATGTGACGTTTCCTGAAATGACATGCGAACCTTTGAAAACACTGAAACTGCGGGTCGGTAAAGGCACGAGTTTTCTCTGTTTGTGTTTCAGCACGTTATCGAAACCAGACCAGCCAGGCGGAGTCGTACTACAGACACGCTGCTCAGCTGGTCCCATCGAACGGTGAGTCTAACGCATCTTTTGTTATAATAATAATAATAATTATTATTATTGTCATTGTCAAAGATTAGATTAGATTAGACTTTTTTAAAAACAGGCCTTCAAGGGCATGTTTTCTTTAAAGATAAGCAGTAAAATAATTTTAAAAATCCAGCCATTTAAAGTTGTATGCCCCTCCCATAAAGCCTAAGTAAAAACATCAGTCCCTCCCCTTTTTACAGCACCCCTCCCCTCTCATTAATAATGAACAGTCCCTAAATTATGTTAAGTTATATTTGAATATTAATTTTTAATCCTGTTCTGAATTCATTATTTTTAAAATAATATGTATTTTGAAGCGCTTATAAAGTTAATGAAAAAGAAGCAATAAGGAGTATCGACGGTAGTTTCAGAGAATGTACTGTCTTAAAAAGTTGCCTCGGAGTCTGGAGATTGTGTGAATGTGCACCGTGCTCTGCGTCTCCTGCAGGTCAGCCGTACAACCAGCTGGCCATCCTGGCCTCCTCTAAAGGAGATCACCTCACCACCATCTTCTACTACTGCCGCAGCATCGCGGTGAAGTTCCCCTTCCCAGCAGCCTCCACCAACCTGCAGAAGGCCCTGTCCAAGGCCCTGGAGAGGTAACGCCGCACTCAGGACTCTGAGTTACAGTCAGAGAGGAGGATTTCGCTTTATTCGTTGTCTCCTGTGTGAGTCTGATGTCTGTCCTCGGTATAAACCCCTCCGTCCTCCCTCTGTGTTCCTGCAGCCGTGATGAGGTGAAAACCAAGTGGAGCGTGTCGGATTTTATCAGAGCCTTCATCAAGTTTCACGGCCACGTCTACCTGAGTAAGAGTCTGGACAAGCTGGACGGTCTGCGTGAGAAACTGGAGGAGCAGTTTCAGGTGAAACTCAGACACAACGTCCATCGTTTCTGCCTGCTTTCTCCTGCATGCAGCGTGACCCAGGATTTTAAAGTGTGTGTGTGTGTGTGTGTGTGTGTGTGTGTGTGTGTGTGTGTGTGTGCGTGTGCGTGCGTGCGTGCGTGCGTGCGTGCGTGCGTGCGTGCGTGCGTGCGTGCGTGCGTGCGTGCAGAGGCTGATCCTGCAGAAAGCCTTCAGCTCTCAGCAGCTGGTCCACATCACCATCATCAACCTGTTTGAGCTCCACCACCTCAGAGACCTGACAGCTGACGGCAGCGAGCAGAGCTTCAGCAGCGAGCAGCAGATCAGCTGGTTCCAGCTGCTCGGACTCTTCAGTAAGAAAAACACACACACACACACACACACACACACACACACACACTCTGTCACACACAGTCAGTACTCTTCAGTGTGACCTGCTACCAAACTTAATTACAGAAAGAAAAAAAAAAGAAATAAGAACTCACCAAAAAATTTTCTTTCAAAATAAACACATTTTTTTAAAGAAAAAAAAGGCAGTTTTTTGTCACAACAAATTGCCACAGTTTTTAAATTGAAGAGACATCCCCAAAATGTTTTCTTTAAAAATCACAAAAAACTTTTAAAATAACAAATAATTGCAAAAATGTTTTGTCTAAAAAAAAAAAATTAAAAAAAAATCACCAGTCCCTCCCCAGTGCTTATGAAATATTTGACATGCCTCTCCCTTTTTGCGCCACCCTCCCCTCATAAATAACCAGCAGTTATATTTAAATATTCAGTTATGATCCTGTTCTGAAGTCATTATTTTTTAAAAATTGTATACATTATAAAAAGCTGTCATATAGTGATGAGAAAGAACTCGTAAGGAATATCGATGGTCCTTTTCAGAACGCATCATCTTTAAAATTTGCTTAAAAGTCCTGGAAAAGTCCTGGAAATTTTGGAAAGTTATTGCTAAAAATGTGGATGACCCCTGGTTGAAGCTGTATATTTATTTGTCAAATGTAATTTAAAGTTCAGCGTTCGGTTTGTTGCGTTTACTAAACCGAAAGTCTCATGCGAAACGTTTCAATCACACCACGCATGTCGAGCAGCGCCAGTGTCCCGCTGCCTGATGATTGGTCCTTGACGGTGTTTGACTTCCTGTCCCCTCAGTGTCCTTCCTGGGCGTCATGTGCAGCCGAGCTTTGCTCAACAAGAGTCGGGGGGAGGAGATCATGGGGGAGTGTCCTCTGCCGGCCATCAAAGTGTCTCTGGACTGGCTCAAGCTGAGACCCAGCGTCTTCCACGAGGCCGCCGTGGACCAGAGACAGCAGTAAGTCTTTTGTCCCACACGTCTCGCTGTGCGATCACTGCTCAGCAGGAAGCTAAACTGATCGTCTTCTTCCTGTCTGTCAGCGTCTGGCCCTGGCTGGTGTCCATCCTCAACAGTTTCCAGCCCAAAGAGGACGACGTGTCCTGCTGCTCAGGTACTGATTCTGTGTCCAGCTCAGCCATCGACTCTTCTCTGAGTCCTCGTCGGGTTACGGGTTTTATAAACGTGGACCGCAACAACAGGATGAAAATGATTCAGTTATTTATTTTCCCACACGAGTGCCGAGGTTAGATCGTAACCTTTCCAGCTCGCAGTCTCTGCGGGACAAACTCCGTTCATCTGCACGCACTCCCCACGCCGCCGCGACACAGACCAGTTTAACATCTGCAAAGTATCCCGTTCATCCACGTTCATGTGTTTGTTTGGAAATGTTAAATAAGACTTTCTAAAAGTGCCTGGTTCCCACAGGTATGAAAAACCAGGAGGAGTCATGGAATTCACATAAAGCAGTTTCTAGGCCTGGAAAAGTTACGGAAAGCTAAATATACCCTGAAAGTTTTGGAAATGTCATGGAATTTTATTTCTCAAACCTGCAAAGTAACACATGATGTGATCAAGGATTTTATATTTGACAATTCAACTTGTGTTGTTGCAGATCATGTGTGTGATAAATGGAGTCATTTTAGGTGATTTCTTCAGAAAACATGTGTTCCAAACCACGTTTCCTTTCAAAATAAATAAAACACTTTAAAGTACCACTGAGCCACCAGGCACCTCGCCCAACAAAATTTAAAGAAAAATTGCAAAAATTTTTTCTTTAAAAATCTGCAAAATCCTTTTAAAGAAAAAAGAAAATCACCAAAATCTCTTCTTTAAAAATCACCATAAATGTTTGCATAAAAACAATGTCCTTCTTTGTTTTATGTGTTTATTTCCTCTTCAGTGACGCCGCTGCCAGAGGAGTTTGAACTGCAGGGTTTCCTGGCGCTGCGGCCGGCTCTGAGGTAATTCACACCTTCATTCAGTGTCGGGGTGAATGTTAAGCGTTGTGGTGAATGTTGAGTGTCTGGGTGAATGTTGAGTGTTTGGGTGAATGTTGAGTGTCTGGGTGAATGTTAAGTGTTGTGGTGAATGTTGAGTGTCTGGGTGAATGTTGAGTGTTTGGGTGAATGTTGAGTGTCTGGGTGAATGTTAAGCGTTGTGGTGAATGTTGAGTGTCTGGGTGAATGTTGAGTGTCTGGGTGAATGTTGAGTGTCTGGGTGAATGTTGAGTGTCTGGGTGAATGTTGAGTGTTTGGGTGAATGTTGAGTGTCTGGGTGAATGTTAAGCGTTGTGGTGAATGTTGAGTGTCTGGGTGAATGTTGAGTGTTTGGGTGAATGTTGAGTGTCTGGGTGAATGTTGAGTGTCTGGGTGAATGTTGAGTGTCTGGGTGAATGTTGAGTGTTTGGGTGAATGTTGAGTGTTGAGGTGAGTTTTCAGGGTCAGCGTGTTGATCCAGTCATAGATGAGTCAGGGTGGTTCCACGTCCTGACATCTGTTGGTGTTTCAGGTCTCTGGACTTCACCAAAGGTCATCAGGGGATCCTGGTGGACAGGGACGGGCTGCCGGTCCACACTCGGCATCAGAGACTCATCAGTCTGGGGAAATGGGTGGCGGACAACCAGCCGGGGTGAGTGTTGACCTGCTCTGTCCCGGTGTTATGGAGGAAACTGTGGTGATCCCAGAGCTTCAGTGCACTTGTCTGTTAGTCGCCTGAGGCATCACTTGTTTTTGTTGAGCAAATTTTTTTATTAAGAGTTAAAAGGAGTAATTTTGGGCTACTCAAAGTATTATAATTTTATATATTTTTTCTTTTTTGTATGAACAGAGGGTCCTTGTGTTTGAAAGGCATGTTTTCTTCACAAATAACCAAAACATTTAAAAAAAAATACTGCCAATATCTTCTAACAAATTGGCAATATTTGTTAAAGAAAAAAAGTCAACGGTTTATTAGGAGGAAAAAATGGCAACATTTTTTTAGAAATGGAAATGATTTCTGTGGGTATTTTAAAGGAGAAAAAAATATATGTATGTTTTGTTTAGAAATTGCCAACGTTTTATTTGAATAAAACCCTAAACACCCACAAAAATAGCAAACATTTTTTAAGAGAAAAAAATGGCCCAGTTTTTTCTCAAATAAAACATGCCCTGCACTCGCCCCCCTGACAGTCTGACAGTTTGTCTTCGAAGCTGTTTGGAGTAATTCTGCGGTGATTTTTTGGCTTTTTTAAAACGTGTGAAGGACCGACAGTGAGTGAGTCACCTCAGAGGTCAGAGGTCAGGCAATCAGGAGTCTCTCCGTGTCTCCTCTCTGCAGGCTGATCCGGTGCAGAGTGAGCGAGGAAGGCCTCCTCCTCTTCATCACCGACATTCCAGAGCAGGCCATCGAGGAGCCGCAGGACAAGGAGGCGCCGGTCCTGCAGGAGTCATCCAACGCCGAGCAGACGCCCAACGACGGCGGGAACGCCGGCTTGAAGTCGGTGCTGTCGGCGGGGAAGACGCAGAGCTCGTGGCCCGACGGCAGCGACCGACCCGTCGTCACCTTCAAGGAGAACATCAAACCCCGCGAGCAGAGCCGCGAGCCCACGCGGAACCATCACCTGAAGGACAGCGGCAAAGAGCGGCGAGACTTCGCCAAAGGCAACGGGGCCGCCGGCAAAGGAGAGCTGAAGAGGGACGCCAAGAGGAAGAGCGAGCTGAAAAAAGCTGCTCATGAGAAAACTGCGGACGCTGGGAAACAGGTAGAGATGCAAACCTTTCACCAGGCGGGTTTCCATTAACCCTTAATTTCAGCAAATTGAACCTGCAAATACAAAATAGAGTGGTGAACCAAGTCAGCATCGCACTGGTTCCCTCGCCAAAAACCTTCTGGGATTTTTGATTATCACCAAAACTAATCTCTGTGACGACCACAAGTTAATGATTCTGACAGGTTTAGTTCAGCCTGATAATCCTCACAGATGAACGTCTGTGTTTTACAGCACAGACGTTTATGAAATCTTCAGAAGCAGAAAGCTGTTCGGCTACGAACCAACGACATCGAGGTCACACAACTTAAACGTCATCACGGCAAACGCTGTAGAAACACGTTAAAATATTAAATATTAAAAACGGGGCGTCCGGTGGCTCAGCGGGTAGTGCAGGCGCCACATGTACGAAAGCAGTGTCCTCGCCGCAGCGGACGAGGGTTCGACTCCGGCTCACAGCCCTTTGCTGCATGTCGTCCCCTCTCGCCCCCCTGTCACGCTGTCACTCTGTCCAACAAAGGCAAAAATGAGAAAAAATAATCTTAAAAAAGAAAAATATTCTAAACAGATGAATCCAAGTTTGAGCGCGACTGTTCTGTAAAGCTGTGAAGGCGGCGAGCGGGTTGAACGAGCCTCCGTGTCCACTGTGATGACGTCTAACGACAAACACCCTAGTCCCGTTTAGCCACTTGGTGTCCTGGAAGTCCTGGAAATGTTTTTTAAATGTGTGTGAACCTCATCTGTCTCCTCTGGTTCAGTTGAAGGCTCAGACAGAGCTGAGGAAGACTCCAGTGTCGGAGGCGAAGAAGACTCCCGTTACCCAAACTCAAACCACCTGCTCCTCCCAGTTTATCCCCATCCATCATCCTGGAGCTTTCCCACCACTGCCCAGCAGACCAGGTACACACACACACACACACACACACACATTTAAAGACAAAAAAAACTGTCAAAAATGTGTAAATCTGTGTCTGATCGCAGCTCTTCTGCTCCTGATTGGTTCCTCCGCAGGTTTCCCGCCCTCAGCGTATGTGATCCCGCCCCCGGTGGCGTTCCCGGGGCTCCAGGTGAATCCGGGTTTCACTTTCTCCACCGGAGTGTCCGTCCCCGGCCCGTTCCTCCAGCCGGGCGTCCACACCCAGGCCGGCACCCAGGCCGGGAAGCAGTCCCACATTCCCTACAGCCAGCAGAGGCCCTCCGGTCCCGGTCCGGGTCAGGGGCCCGGGTCATCGGGCCAGGGCCCGTCCCAGGGCCAGCAGCCCCAGGCCCTGCAGCAGTCGGTGCAGCTGCAGGTGCAGGCGATGAGCCAGCAGCAGCAGCAGTCTCCCACCAAACCGGGCCAGCAGGTCGGGATGGGGAAGAGCCCCCCCCACCACCCGGGGCTGCAGCAGGTCAGTGGCTCCGTCAGGCAGCCTGAGAGGCAAATCACAGGGTCTTAAAGTCCAAAAGCACTTGTGATTGCTGCACAGTTCTTAAGGCCTTGAAAAACCCAGAAAAGCCATAAATTTTGCAAATAGCAATTTTGCGGGCCTTGAAGTTTTTGAAAACTAAAAATATCCAGAAAAGTTTGGAATGCTGTTTTTCAAACCTGTGCAATATCACAGGATGTGTCAAAGAACCCTTTGAAATTTGGAAATTCACTGCTGTATTTATAGTTTCTGGCTGTGATAAATGGTGTCATTTCAGGTGATTAAAAAAAAGCCTCTTTTTTTTTCTTCAAAAATTGCTCAAATGTTAAAACAAAACAAAAAAAATCAGCTGAAATGATCAAAACAATAGTTTAAAAAAAAATTTTATCAGGAAAAAAAACACAGCCATCTCAAATTGTATGACCCTCCTCTAAACCCAAACCGAAAAACAGAACTCTCTCTTCAGTGTTATTCTGAATTCAGCCTGTTTCAAAATAATATATATTTTAAAAAAGCTACTATATTATAAAGGATGGTTGTTTGTGTGCGTGTGCGTGTGCGCGTGCGCGTGTGTGTTGTCTGTGTGTGTTGTCTCATGTGTTGAATTGGGACAAAACCTAAATCACAACTCCTCCTGCACCAGTTCATCTTCCCCAGAATGAGGGAATAAATAAGCTCCATAAAATGCTTCTTTATAAAAGAAAAATAGATATTTGTATAACTGTGTACACCTTATCTATACAGCATAAAGACAGGGAGCACAAGAAGAAGGGAAATTATCTCCAGAAATAAGACAGATTCTGGCTCTAGCACCCTTATCCCTCCAACGCGTGCGTCGCTCTTCTTCTTGTTTTTTTTCCCAGCAGTACATGCAGGTCCAGGATCAGCCGGCTCAGATGTGGAATCAGGCTCAGGCGGCTCTGCAGAAGATTCCTCCCATGCAGATGTCATTGAAGCAGTCGCAGCAGCAGCCGCAGCCTCAGCAGTCGCAGCAGCAGCAGCAGCAGCAGCAGCAGCAGCAGCAGCCGCAGACGGCCTTCTACATGGCGGCGCAGGATCCTCTCAAACTGTACGAGCACCAGCTGCAGCCGCCCGCCCAGCCCCCGCTCCCCAGCATGGACAAGAAGATCAAGTACCCCAACGTCAAGATGCAGGACTTCTACTGGGAGCCGTCCTACAGGATGGGGGACGGTTTGGCCATGATGGCGGACAGGATGAAGAGGCCTCCGCCGGGCGGTCTCTGCTCGGAGCAGGACGGCCCCGCCGGGCCCCGGGGACCCCCGTTTGAGGTGAGCGGCGCTCAGGCGACAGACGAGGAGGAGGTGCCGCTGCTTTTCTGTCTCTCTGCTCCTTTTCCTGCTCGGCTCTCCTCTTTTTGGTTGTCCCGTTTTGCAGCGGACATTTCAGTCGGGTTGAGTTGAGACGAGACGTTCTTTAAAATGCTCCGCAGGGTTTCGTTAGGTCTTTGATTCAAAACAGTTGTTATAGGAAAACTCGAGAATCGATAAATAGAAAAACTGCTGCTGAAGGGACCGAACGGTGACAGAAATGAAATCGCTGCTCTGGCGTTCGATCAGGCTGCACCGAAACGAATAACCTTCAGCTGTAATTAGGGATGTCATCGCTCACTGCTAATCAATCAACATTAAAGATATCTTTAACCAGTTACACATGTCCATCTAAAGGGTTAATTTTGCTCCTCTTTACTTCAGTACGAGCACTGTGCTGTCCCAAAACAAATAACTTTCTGTGCCGGTCAGCCGCTCACCGCCCAGCTCCATCGGGGTTCATACAGTCATGAAATTTGCATATAGAAATTTTCAGGCCTAAAGGGTTTTGGAAAAGTCATGGAAATTTGTTTCACAAACATGTAAAATAACTCATGATGTGTCCAAGGACCCTCAGTAATGTGAAAAGTTCCCAAAATGTTTTCTTCCAAAATCACCAAAACATTTTCAAGTAAAAAAAAGCCATGTTTTCTTAAAAAATAAGCAGAAAAGTAAATTCAGCCATAAGTATTTAAAAAAATGGATATGCCTCCCCCCTTTTGCGCCCCCCCCACCCCCACAAACAACCAACAAGCATAAGTTATATTTAAATATTCCATTTGAGTCCTTTTATTATTTAGTGATGAAAACGAGCTGATAAGGAAAACTGATGATCATTTCAGAGTGTGTAAGGTCTTTGAGATCTGCGTCAGAGTCCTGGAAAGTCCTGGAAAGTTATTGTTTAAAGCTGTGTGAACGCTGCAGTTTGATTCTGTGGTTTATGAGTGAAGTTTGCTGCAGACGGAGTCGCAGCCCTCTGAGCACGGTGACTGATGCTCGCTGCCTCCGACTGTTCCTGTGAAGGTGATGGGTTTAGAGAGAGAGAAGAGAGAGAGTGTGTGTGTGTGTGTGTGTGTGTGTGTGTGTGTGTGTGTGTGTGGTGTGTTCAGCTTTCAGCTGTCTGCAGCTCTGAGCGTAACTTTCCTTCTTTCCACCTCAGTCTTACCAGCTTGCCTTCTGTCTTTCTCTCTTCTTTTTTTACCCCTCTCTTCTTCTTCCTCTTCTTCCTCCTCCTCTTCTTCTTCTTCTGGCTTCATCTCTCACTAGGACAACAAGAGCTCGCCTCTTCTACCTCCTGACCTGTTAAAAACTCTAGCAGATTTTGAGGAGGAGGAGGAGCTCGTCTTTTCTAAGCCTCCTGATTTCTTCCAGGCCTTGGCTGGCCCTCTTAGCACTGCTCCTGGACCAAATATATTTGTATGTAGCCCTGTCTTCTGCCTGCAACACCTCCATCCTCACCACCCCCCAAAACCCAAACCCAAACCCTGACCCCCCCCCCCCATCCAGACCCAAAACCCCTCTGCCTGCTTCACTGAACACGCTGACTGTGTCACTCAGTCTGTTTCCGTGACGTCAGAAAAAGTCGAATCAATGTGCTAAAACTGGACTTGCTGAGAAAACTCTGAAAGGGACAGATGATCCTAAGATCATTTCTGAATGATCAATATTCTAATAATTTTTAATTTATTTTCTAATAAGTTTTAATTTATATACTCAGTACTTGGTTGGGGCTCCTTTACTACAGTTTTAGCTCGGGAGTTTCTAAAAGTAAGATTCTTGTTGTTTTTACATTTTTCTCGCTGTAGGTCATAATTAGAAAAATTAAAATAGAAAAAATGACTGATGGAAAATATTAAACTTTTTCACAATATTCTGATTTTTTTGAGATGCACCTGTACACAGGATTGATTTTAATAATTTGAATATTATGTCGGGGAAAATTGACGTATCAGATCAGGACTCTAGATCAGCAGATACTCAAATTTAACTGACTTGGATCTGGTCAGAAAACTCGATCAGGACATTCGTAGTTTACGCAGTCACGAGAAACCGCAAATGAAACCACAGACAGTAACGGTGACAAATGAAGCAGCTGGACATGTTGGACATCGTCACACAGTAACACGTGATGGTTGGACACGCTCTGATGAGTCCTCTCTCTGTCTGTCCTTCGTCTCTGCAGCTGCCGAACCAGACCAGGATGGACAGCGGCCCCGAGGTCGTCAGCCAGTCGTCTTCTCTGCTGCCCATGTCCGGCTTCCCCATGCAGGTCAGACCGTCACCTCAGAGTTCAAAGCTTTCACCTGCAGTCAGTCAGGCTAATTGCAATTTCCAGGCCTGGAAAAGTTTTGGAAAACTAAATATAAGCTGAAAGTTTTGGAAAAGTAATAGAATTTTGTGTCACGAACCTGTAGAATAACATATGGTGTGTTTGAGGACCATCAGAAATTTGAAAATCTGATGATAATTTCTGTTTACAGTTTCTGGCTGTGATTCATGGCGTCATTTTGGCGATTTAAAAAAAAAAAGCTAATAATTTTAAAAGAAAAAAAAGAAACCAGAAAAATTGCTTAAATATTTACATAATTTATTTTGGAGAAAACAATTATTTCCATGAAAAAAAAATGCTTGAAAGTCCTTGAATGTGACTTGCCCCTGTCTGCACAAACTCTCTAAAATGCATTGAAGAGTTAAGTTAATCCTCACAAACATTCCTTTATTTTCTCTGCGTGTTTTTTCTTTCTCCCTTCATGTCAGCTGAAATCATTTTTGAGTTTGTATCTGATAAACAATGGTGCAAGAACATTTTTTTAAATTAAATTATTATTTCAGGTCCTTGAAAAATCAAGGAAATGTTTTCTGACAGCTTCATCAGTCATCCTTTTTTTGACAACTTGCAGGTACAGCTGCGTCTCAATATTTTCCATCAGTTATTTAAGAAAGACAATTTAATATATTCTAGACTCGTTACATAAACTGAAATGTTTCAAGCATTTTTCTGTTTTTATTTTTATAATTAATGGCCTACAGGGAGAAAAAGGTAAAAAAAAAAAAAAAAAATCAGAAAAATGCAATCCAAAGCTGTGACCCTCCACGCCACATTGATGCAGTAATTAGTTGTAAAGGAGCCCCAACCAAGTACTGAGTATATAAATTAACATACTTTTAATTTCTTGAATGATCTTTATGTAAATATTCTGATAATTTGAGATTCTGGATTTCTGATTTTCATGAGCTGTAAGATATAATCATTAAAATTCAAACAAAAAAAGGCTTGAAATATTTCGATTTATGTGTAATTAGTATACAAAATATGAAAGTTTATCTTTTTGAATGGAATTACTAAGAATATTTACTTCTTCACCATATTCAAACTTTTTCAGATGCACCGGTATAAATCAACCAATAGTTTCTGTCAATATTACAAAGACTTGAATATCAGGAATAAATGAAATATATATTTGACTTTCCCTCAACAAATTCATAATTATTATTGAATAGAATAACTAAATGGTGACTCCATGTTCACATGACGCGGCCCGATGTCGTGACAGAGGCGGTAACAGAACGAAAACCCGCCTGCGTGGTCGTCTGTAATCGCTGATCAGAGCTGTGATGTCGTTGTGTGTTCAGGAGTACAACCAGAACAGCATCTTCAGTCAGGCCTACGGCAAGAACCTGCCGCCCAGCTCCAAGCCCGACGCTCCCATGATGCACCAGGAGCCCTCCCTCTACTCCCTGTTCGAAGGGACGCCCTGGTCCCCCTCGCTGCCCGCCAGCTCAGGTACGTCTCACCTGCACACGTGCAGACGGGATGTTTGTTGATCATGACGGAGCCCGCCTCTGACGGCCAGCTGTTCTCTGATTGGCAGATCACTCCACCCCGGCCAGCCAATCCCCTCACTCCTCCAACCCCAGCAGCCTGCCGTCCTCCCCGCCCACGCACAACCACGGAGCCATGCCCTTCTCCAACTTCGGGCCCATCGGCACCCCGGACAGCCGGGACCGCAGGGTGGTGGACCGCTGGAAGGCCGACAAGACCGGTGAGAGAGGTGCCCCATTCAGGGGGTCCAGAAGGTTCAGAGGGTTCAGAGGGCCCAGAGGGTCCAGAAAGTTCAGAGGGTTTAGAGGGTCCAGAGGGTCCAGAGCAGCCACATTTGTTTTACTTTGGGGGCCACTTTTACAAAATGATAGGGGCCAGTTGCAGCAGCTCCAAATAATTTGCAAGTATTTTAGGACATTTCTGAGATTTCAGGACATTTTTAGGATTGTAGGACATTTTTAGGATTGTAGGACATTCTTGTGGTTTTAGGACATTCGGGTCTCAGTTGTGTCCTCTGTCGGGGGTGGGGGATCTGTGTGATGCTGTTTTTTGTGGACACTAAAAGGACAAAAACAATTGACAGAGTCACTTTATTTTTACTCTGAGTTAGAAAATTGTTGGGGGCCACAGGGGCCCTGTGAGGGGCCCCATTTGGCCTGCGGGCCGTAGGTGTAAATACTCGGATTAGTCTGAATTTTTTTGTGTGTTTGAGGTTTGTTCAGGACGAGTCTTCACAGCTTTTCTCGCCTAACTCGCCGTCTCCACGGCAACATTACACTTCCTGCTCACAGCGAACAACTCCACATGCATGAAACCTTTCTGACGTAAAGACACCTGAGAGCGGGGACGTTAGTTTTATTGATCTCGATCCCATAATGGAGACTCATTAAGGATCCTGGTCCTCATCCATACCACTATCAATCCTTTATTATTTGGTGGAAAGACGAGGAAACTGCATTTAGGTTTAATTCGATGTGTGAATGATGAACAACTACCTTATTAGTTTGGCTTTTAGTTAAATTTGACCTATTGATTTATCGCCTATTTATTTATACATTTTAGTCCTTTTTTCCAGATGCTATAGTTTTTTTTTGTTTTTTAGATGTATTATTTGTTATTTTATCCTTTTACTTTTAATTTCTATTTACCATTTGATCAGCTATTAAGAGAACTTTATTTATTTGTGATTAATATTATATTTATTGATTTTTATCCGTAGACTTTGTGCTGCCTCAGGCGTTTCCATAAGCTCAAACGTTGTTGATTTGACAGACAGGAGATCAAGCAGAGAGTTTAAAGGGTTAATCTATGGTGAGCCCCACGTGTTGACACGTTGTTGTTGTTGTTTTCGTTGTTGTTGTTGTTGTTGTTGTTTAGGAGCGGTCAGCGGGTTCGGTCTGGACTACCTGCCGGCTGCAGCCTCCTCTGCAGCCGCAGACACCAGCTGGCACCAAGCGGGGCCGAGCGGCAGCTCCTGGACCAATCAGGAGTCTCCGATGGAGGAGTCGTCCTCCACCGTGCTGCTCGACAGCCTCAAGGTCCTCTGACGTCCCCGCAGACTCTGTCCCGTCTCAGTCTGTTTCACCGTCACACACGCCGGTTTCTGTATTTGACACACGACTTTTATTGATCGATCGATTTATTGAAATGATTTCAGATGAATCGTTTCAGAATCTCCTCACAGGAGACGTCTGAGGTTTTTTATGATTTCTGCCAGAAGCAGCGATGTTTTAGTCCTGGACGTCCTCGTCTCCGAGACATCAGAGGTTTCGGGGACGATCCAGGTGGTTTTACACTGATCGGGATCAGAAAACAAGCCTCCAAAAGCAGGTTGTCTTCAAAGATCAGCAGCAATTTTTAAAGGCAAGGGGAGGAAAAAAAGCTAAAAAACTAATTTCAAACACAAATTAAAAATAATAATAATAATAAGAGAAGCCTATTAATGGGAAAAAAAATCAAAACATTTAAAGAAAAAAAGAATCATATTTAATTTGAAAAACGCCTGGAATTAAATTAAATAAATAAAAAAAAAATATAAAAATTTAAGATTGTATGCCCCCGCCCTTAAGCCAAAAAATAAAAAAATTAAACCTTTCTTTAAAGTTCAAACAAGTTTTTAGAAAAAATGGCCCAAATTTTCAAAAAAAAATTAAATATTGGCAGTTAATTAAATCCAGAATCTAGCCATGTCCCTCCCCAAAAAAGCCAAAAATAAAATAAAAAACATCAGCCCCACTTTTTGAAAACAAAAAAAACCAAAAACAGATGATGAAAATAAAAAAATGATAAAAGATTAGAAAAGATCAGATTCGATAAACATGTCCTCAGAGACACCAGTAAAAATCAAAGTAATAAGAATGTTTAAAGTTTGCTTCAAAGCTCTCGAAAAGTCCAGGAAAAACTCAAAATCTGTTCTTTAAAAATGGCCAATGATAAAAATAAAACAAACATTTTTTTAAAAAAAAAAAAAAAAAAACTGGATTAGATCTTATAAACATGCTCTCAGAGACGTGCTTTGTGAAAAAAATTTCCAGTAAAAATCAAAGCGGTACGAATGTCCGGCCTCACAGTCCTGGAGAAGTCCTGGAAAAGTGTGTGTGTGTGTGTGTGGTGTGTGTGTGTGTGTGTGTGTGTGTGTGTGTGTGTGTGTGTGTGTGTGTGTGTGTGGTGTGTGTGTGTGTGTGTGTGTGTGTGTGTGTGTGTGTGTGTGTGTGTGTGTGTGTGTGTGTGTGTGTGAACGGCGTGGGCTGACTCTCTCTCTCCCCACAGTCCATCTGGTCGAGCTCCATGATGCAGCCGGGCCCGTCGGCGCTGGAGCAGCTCCTCCTGCAGCAGAAGCAGAAGCAGCAGCGAGGCCACGGCGCCATGAACCCGCCTCACTGAACGGCCGGCCGAGGCGGCGCTTTGTGTCCGGACGTCAACCAAACCACCACCAGGAGAAACGGGAGGAGAAAAAAAACACCAGAAGTTTGACGAGCTCCAACTAAAACGGAAAATTAAACCGGCGAGGAAAGGTGGAGGCTGGGGAGGCGACACGACCCCCCGACGAGGCTGAAACACCACCCCCCACCCCACTCGGCCGTCGAGGAGCGGCGACGCCCCTCCTGGACCGGAGGGCGCGGGATCTCTTCAACCGTGGTGCCATGCGCCACGCCAACGCCGGGTTCCCTTCAACCCGCGAAATCTGAACATTGAGGAACATAACCCCCACCCCCCCCCCCCCCCCTCACCACCGCTGCCCCCCCCCCCCCCCCCGGCTCTGACGGACGCCACGCCGACACGCTCTCACCGGAAGAACTTCCTCTTTCTTTGGAACAAAACGCAGCGGTCTCCTGGACGTCTGCTCGGGCCGGTCGGAGCGCCCGTTTTTAGCGTCTCCGCCGCCGCAGACTGATGGGGGGGGGCTGTGAGAGAGCGAGGACGGTGTGGTGGTCGGGTTTCGGGGGGAGGTCAGGTGAAGCAGCAGGGGTCAAAATGGACTGGACTTTCTGATGTCGCCGATCACTTTCAACACGGCGGCGGCGGCTGTGTGTCGGTTGAATGAAGGACGGCGGTTCGCAGCGATATAAATATATAAATGAATATATATATTGCCGTAGTTGGAGCGTCTCTAAGCCGTGACGTGACAAGCAGGACCGGATGCCGCTCCGTCGAGGCCAGGTGTGTCACACCACCTGACCCACCGCTCGCTGTCCGTCTTTTTTTTTTTAAGCTCGGAGGCCCGACGACGGGACGGCTTCAGGAAATGAGAGCGGAAGATAATGAGGGGAGGCGGCGAAGGACGTGAAACCCCGTCAGATGTAGTTTTAGCTTCAAGAGATCGCACATATTAACAAAAAACCAAACTGTGTTTGTGATTTGTTGGTAGCAGTTTTAGCTCCTCCCACGTGAGGACAGGTGTGTCTGTTCGCTTCCTGCTTGAATATTTTCGGGGTTCTCTTCCTCTCCGGCTTCTACTTCCTGTTATTTCTTTACTTAACCGAGAAAAAAAGACAAAAGCTGTAATCCTGCTCGCTTACTGAACCTGCTGTTTGTTTTGATCCCGCTCGAACTTTTTTTACCCAAAAAAGATGCTCTGTGCACTGTCCCCTCACTGAGGGACAGGCTAGGACACAGACACACACACACAGACAGATACACACACACACACACACAGACACACACACACACACACACACAGACACACAGACAGATACACACACACACACACACACACACACACACAGACAGATACACACACACACACACACAGACAGATACACACACACACACACACACAGATACACACACACACACACACACACACACACACACACACACACAGACAGATACACACACACACACACACAGACAGATACACACACACACACACACACACACACACACACACACACAGTACACACACACACACACACACAGATCACACACACACACACACACACACACAGACAGAGACAGGTGTGTCTCGCGGTGGACGTCTCGTCCTGAATGTGTCCTGCTGTCTCGTCCTCACAGACTGATGCAGTTCGTGTCGTGATCAGCAGATTATTTCTGATTCTTTGTGACCTGAAACTGAAACCTGAGAACGTTCCACCTGAAGGAACCTCGCAGAACCGCAGGAACCCGGTCAGGAGCCCACAGTTCACTTTTCACTAACTAAACATTAATGTCAGATTTCACTCATAACACGAAAGAAACCAGAATTTATTCACATTCTGAAGAACCGAAAGCTGATTTTTCTCTCAAACAACAGAACAAAGATAAATATTTTATAACAATAAATTGTTTTCCGTCAGTCAACTTTTTTTCTTCAAAATGTCAGAAAAAAATCTTCAAATCTTCATATTTTGTCAGTTTGTTCATGGTCTGGTCCGATGGAGAGAAGCAGCATTTGGTTCCTCAGTTGTTTTTGTGTCTTAAACATCAGAAAAGTGTGAAAAGTCGCCTTCAGACTCCGAACTCGAAGATTCTCACTCGTAGGACGAAAGAAACCAGAATTTATTCACATTTGGAAAAGCTTTGAAAAATGTGATTTTTTTGTCACATTTGTTTAAAAAAACGGTCGGACGGCGGTCAATGTTGTCGCGTGCTTTCTTTCGGTCGACTTTTGTCTTTAAAACGTCCGAAAATAATAAAAAAATTATAATAAAAATCTTCTCTTTGTCACATTTGACAAAGATAATTGCGTTCTGGCTCGATCGTTTGTTTCTTAAACATGAGAAAAGTGAAAAGTCTTCAGGCTCTAAACTCAAAGACATTCAGTCGAAGGACGAAAGAAACCGAATTTATCACATTTAAAAAGCTGAAACTTGATTTTTCTTCCGGTGTTTCGGTTGTTTAATGATTTTTTCCCCTAAAACATCAGAAGATGGTTTTATAATGTTCATATTTTGTCCGATTCAGTAAACTCTCGTACGATGAAGAGAAGCAGCGTTTTTTAAAAATATTTTCACGTCTGGAAGCATCAAATGATTTTGTTTGACCAAAAAAAACAACAAAATCAAACATCAAATACATTTCTTTGTGAGAACCTTTGGCAGGTTAGTTTTCCACTTAATTTATTTCTGTGTCAGCGTTTGTAAATGCCAGATGATTTTTTAAAAAGTCAGACACTAAATGTTCCCTAAAAGTTCCCTGAGCAGCGTCCTGAGTCCCTGAGAGGTTCCTGCGGTGGAGACGAGGTTTGTGTTTTTGTGGTTTCACAGCGTCAGTCACTTGAGAGCCAATCAGAGAGCAGAGAGCGACAGCTGGCCAATCAGGACGCTCGGACGGCGACGGCGTCAGACTGCAGCACTGTGAGGAACTTCCTGTCCCAGCAGGAAGCGGTTTCTCTACTTTCACATCAGCGTTTGGCGCCGACGGACTGAAAAAAAAGAGGTGGTGGCTGTTTGAGTTTCACTGAAGCCTCAGGGTCGCTCTGTTCTGTGTGATTGTGCTTTTCATGTCGCATTTACAAAATGTATCTGAAAATAATAAAGATTCAAAATGTTGCTGAATGTGAGGACGAGGAGGACGAGGACGAGGACGAGGAGGCTGGCCACGGGATCCCAGCTGCTCGCTGGTTCTGGATTTGTGTTTTGGAGTCAAATGGACATTCCAGGTGTGAGGGTGGCATGTCCTCGCTGTCCTCGCTGGTCCTCGCGGGTCGGCGGTCCCGTCTCAGGGTCTCTGACAGGAAACATGAGCTGGGACGTGAGCTTTGACTTTTGTGTCTCTGTGTCTTTGTAGAGAACAGGTGGAATCAGCCTTTAAATAAACCTAAACTATGTTCTCCCTCAACTCTGTGTCCCCTGTCTCTGTCTCTGCTCTGTCTGTCTCTCAGAGCGGTCTGTAGGCTGTGGACCAAGAAAAGGACATGTCTTTCACCTCAGGAAAAGGTAAAACTTCCCTCCTGTCCCTCTCCTCCTCCCACAGGGACGTCTTTGGGCTCAGAGTTGGTGGGGACATTTTGGCATGAGGTTTGTCACTGGAAATGTCCTAAAATCCTACAAATGTCCTAAAATCCTACAAATGTCCTAAAATCCTACGCATGGCCATAAAATCCTACAAATGACCTAAAATCTTAAATGCATCCTAAAATCCTAAAAATGTCCTGAAAATCAACAGTGTCCTTAAAATCCTGGAAATGTCCTGAAGATTTGTTCGTAGATCACTTCCTGCACGAAGCCCGCCGTCTCTATAGCGATTCATAGTTGGACGGATATTTGGGGACGTCCTCATAGACAGTTTAAGTCAAAGCTGGTGAAATTTTAGAAAACGAAGATGAAGATCACGATGATGAAGAACTCCAGCAGGAGGCAGCAGAGTCAAAATCAAACATTTTGTTGTCTAATAGATTTTCACTGACCTACAATAAAGATGTTAAGAGAAATACAGTAATAATAATAATGAAATATAATAATCCTAAGGCAAAGTACTGCAACACTCAAGGACTTCAATATATCTGAGTGTATTAGTACACAAGATGTGATAAAAACAAGATTATAAAAACACAAGAACTGCAGATTAAGAGGCCTGAAGGGATTTAACATAAAAAACTCCCCTCCAGAAATTACAATCTAATCAATATTAATGTTAATTCTCTCCCTAACATCAATCAATCAATCAATCAATCACACAAGCACATGGATTAAAAAAGCAGAGTTTTTAATAACTTTAAGAACTAAAACAAAAGTACTCATACAAACCGGGAACAGGGGAAACTCCAGAGGCAGGATAAAACCCGTAGATAAAAAATACATAAATATACTATAAATAAACAAATAAAATACTACAAATAGTAAATGAAAGGATAACCACAAAAAGTATAATACGAGATTAAATGTTCAAAATAATAAGATGATACAGTAAAGCTCAGTTAAAAGCCAAAATGAAAAAGTAGGTCTTGGTATTTATAATGATAATAATAATTATAAAAGGAACAGAAACCTAAAACATTCACAGATAATAAACTGACCACAGCAAAGGTGCTTTTTCACATTAGACTTAGATGAGAATAATGATGGCTGAAAATTATAATGACATCAATAAATAAAAGAAATTAAATAAAAAAACAAACAAACAGAAAATGACTTTAAAATGCTGTAAAAGTAACTGCTTCTGTAACATAAATGTAAATACTTTATTGTGATCATTGTAGCATATGGCTATATATATATATATATATACATATAACTATATGGACATTTTTGCTATATTAAAAAACAACATTTCTGATGTTTTCTTGCACTTTGGGGACATTTCTCACCGAGTTGCCGTCACCGATTTCGAAGTTTCCACACTAAAAACCCTTTAAACAGTTTGCTCAGAGCTCAGCGACGGCACAAGAAAAGTGACAACGATCCAAGTTTGAAAGGGTTAATCAAAGAAAACATTCAGAAAAAAGCATCTTTCAGTGACCTCTGCTCAAAAACAGGTCCGTGTTTCTGACGTTTCTCCTGTAACGTTCTAACAACGTTTGGTTCTAGCTGAGTCTTTTTACCGTCATTTTTCCTGCGTCTTGATGAAGGTTTAGTATCTTGTGCAGTTGAAGCTTTTTTTTTACACTGTTGTTGGATCCGATCAGATAAGACGCATCCTTTCTTCAAAGAGGCCACAGGGGGCTGATGGGAAAAAACCCCAAACCGCCTTCAGCTGCCGCCGAGAGTCTCCCATAGAGAAACAGTTCAACAGTTTTTGTACGACAGTTTTTCACCGTGT
>NC_056474.1:263162-323515 GCF_008729295.1 Plectropomus leopardus
AACCTGCAGCCGGCTCCAAACGCCGTGTTTCGGCTCAGGGAACACCTAGAATCTGCTCCTGGACACCTGGTCTCTGTAGGTGAGTCCTCGCTGCTGCTTGTCCACCTGAAGTCCCTTTTCTTGGTGTCCTCACTGAGCCCTGTGTCTCTGCTGTCCTGCCGTCCCGCTGTCCGTGCCGCTGAAATGTGAAATATTCGGACATGAAGCCGGTGAAAACGCCTGTGTGAGCCTTGGACTTTGTCCTCCGTGTCTGCGGCTCCAGCTGAGGAGGATTTTTAACACTTTGGAGCCTGTGAGGAGGACGCACAGCGGAGAGGTTTTTGTACGAGGATGTAACGCTGTGACTACTTAATATTTGGGGATCCCATCCGTCTCACGGTCACTTCTGACGGTAAGAAAACACACTTTCTGCCTGTTTTCGTGCTCAGTGTCGATCACATTTACAGCTTCTGCTCAGCTCTGGACTGAAGTTTTTATGTTTTAAAGCTGAAAGTCGATGAATGAGCTGCAGACGTCCTCTGACTGTCTCCAGACACGCAAAAAGCAGAAAAACGGTTCCTCTCACGCAGGAGGAAACCATCTGAAATGTCTTAAAGACATTTTCTGTCGGTTTAAAGCTTGAAAACTGAAATTCTGCAACATTTTAGGTCGTAAGTTCAGTTTCATGGTGTGATGGAAAGTCAGTAATGAGAAGTAATAAGAATAGTAAATGCAGCCAAAATTGCTAAATGTCGAACAAAAAAAAGAAAAGAAAATAACGTTAAGTGGAGCGTTTAAAAGCGTAAAAGAGAAAACTTAATTTTAATTTTTAAATCCAAAGTGATCTACCTGAAAAAAAAAACAGAACAAGTGCTAAAATCTGTCCTCTAAAAAGTCTAAAAATCCTTTTAAAAAAATCCCGATTTAAGCTTTGTCAAATTTACGGACTTAAGTGCTTCTAAACAGCTACAGTCAAACAGGATTATCAGGTCTCAGATTCTGTTTTAACAGCCTTTTTGATTTTTTCTTTATATGTTTTTTGTATGTTGTGTGACTGTTTACTTGTTCATAATTTAACAATAATGCTCCTTTAATTAAACTCTAAGTGCTTTATACAAAAATTAGACATTTTAAAACTGTTCAAGGTGAATACTTAAAATGCGTTAAAGTAATCACCCAAAACTTTAAATGCGGAGTGGTTTACTGAAAGCAGAGCAGAAGCAGAAATCCGTCCTCTTAAAGTGTCTGAAATACTGAAAAAGTCCTGATTTAAGATGGATTTTATTTTATTTTTAATTGGTGGACTTGATGGATTTAAAACACTTACTGTAAAATATGATTGTTCGGTCCTAAATTCAGTTTTAACAGCCTTGTCGTGGTTTCTTCATGTAACATTTGTCTGTTTTTTCACTGTTAATAACAGTGAGAATTTTCCAATAAAGATAAAGTTGATTTAATTCAACTCCGTGTTTTTTTGTGAAAATTAAACTTATAACTGCTTAAAGTGCAGAGTTAAAAGTCATTAAAGTGAAAATCTAAAACATTATTAAATCGCAGAGCGATTTACTGAAGCTGATACAGAACTCAGAGCCTGTCCTCCTAAAACGACCTCAAACCCTAAATAAAGTCCTGATTGAATGTTTTTAAAATTTACAGACTTAAGTGATGTTAAATACCTGCAGTCACATGTAATCTTTTCACCCTTAAATTCAGTTTTTAATAGCCTCGTTGTTCATATAATGTTTGGATGTCTTTTTGTAATGTTAATAATAACAGAGTTTTTTGAATAATGATAATTATATTTTAATTCAGCTGAACATCTTATAACTGTTCAAAGTGCAGAGTTAAGAGGCGTTAAAGAGAAAATAATTCAAAGTCGCAGAAGCCAAAATTTGTCCTCCTGAGGTGTCCGAAAAAACTGATAAAGTCCTGATTTAATGCGTATTTTATTATTAATTTTATTTTTTAAATTTATGGACTTGCGTGGTTTCAAACACGTCAGATGTAATTGTTCAGTCTTAAATTTATTGTAACAGCTTTGTATTTGGTTCTTCATATTATATCTGTATGTTTTCAAAACATACATAAAAAAAATTAACCTTAAAACAGTTTGAGTCGAGAAAGAAAGTGAACATAAAACTATAATATCATAAACGCAGAGCGATTTACTGAAGCCGACACAGAACTCAGAATCTGTCCTCCTAAAATGACTTCAAATCCTAAAAACGCCCCGAAAAATCCTGATTAAAAGTTTTAAAGTGGTTTGAAACGCTTACAGTTAAATAGAATTATCAGCTCTTAAATTCCATCCGAACAACTTTGTTATTGTTATTTGATATTTGATGCAGATATCTGTTATTTGCAAGTTGTTTTAATATTTAAGATCACAGTGAGCATCTTTGAATATCAGTAATGTTCATTTAATTCAACTCCAAGAGCTTTTTTAAAATTAAACATCTGACCGTTCGAGGTGGAGAGTTAAAGGACGTTACAGTGAAAACCTGAAGCTGTAAGATGATGAAATAATAAATTAATATGAAATAAACACCTGCTCAGTTAAAACCATCACAGGCACAGAAGAGTTAAAGGCACTGAAGTCAGCTCCATTATGAAAGCAGATTCAAGCAGACCAATTTTAATAAAGACTGTTGCTGAGGAAACACTTTACACGTAAAAGAAGAACTATTAAAATAACTAAAGGTGGAGAGTTAAGAGACATTCAGAAATGAAAACCTGAAACATGAAATCTTTTAAATGCAAAGAAATCTCCTGAATTAATGATTGAAGTCCTGAGAAGTTCAGACATAATGATATAATATAACAACAATAATAATTATAATAATGATTTTATTATACTAATAATTAGAACAATCCTACTACTACTATTACAACTACTACTACTAATAATAATTATATAATAAAATTCTGTGAATGTCTCAAATCTGTTATCGTAATGGAATAAAACAGTACTAATTTGTCATATATCATTTAATGTGTATATCACAAAATGACATGATATATATTTTAAATAAAATAAAATTAATAAAGACAAAAATAATATTTGAAAAATTAAAAACATAAAATAAATGTCAAGAATGATAATTCTGGATAAATATTTGTGTGTCCGGAGTATGAATAAAATCAGTTTTAATGATCAGTCCGTCCTCTAAACGTGTGAGCAGCTGGTGTTGGTTGTTGGTGTTGGTTGCTGGTGTTGGTTGCTGGTGTTGGTTGCTGGTGTTGGTTGCTGGTGTTGGTTGTTGTGGTGTTTGTTGCTGGTGTTGGTTGCTGGTGTTTGTTGCTGGTGTTGGTTGCTGGTTTGTTGCTGGTGTTGGTGTGTTGTTGCTGGTGTTGGTTGTTGGTGTTGGTTGCTGGTGTTGGTTGCTGGTGTTGGTTGTGGTGTTGGTTGTTGGTGTTGGTTGCTGGTGTTTGGTTGCTGGGTGTTGGTTGCTGGTGTTTGTTGCTGGTGTTGGTTGCTGGTGTTGGTTGCTGGTGTTGGTTGTTGGTGTTGGTTGTTGGTGTTGGTTGTTGGTGTTGGTTGCTGGTGTTTGTTGCTGGTGTTGGTTGCTGGTGTTAGTTGCTGGTGTTGGTTACTGATGTTTGTTGCTGGTGTTGGTTGCTGATGTTGGTTGTTGGTGTTGGTTGCTGGTGTTGGTTGCTGTGAGGATCTGATGTGTTGCGTCTCGTTGCTCGTTGCCCTGCAGACCCTCCCGTGGCGCCGACCCTGTTCGCCCTGAGTCCTCTGCCTCCTGAGGGGACGTCGGCGGACTCGCCGGGTCCGGACGTTTGTCTGGCTACAGATTTCCGTCCGAAAGTCGGTACGCTGGTCCTGAACTTGAGGGACGGTCCGGTCAATGTGAGCACACAGCAACGCCGTCCTGTCCACGAAGAAAAAGACGTACTTCTACGCCACGTTCACCAACCAGACCCTACACTCCTGCGAGCTGTACAGCACGCCGGGAAACAACGAAATCAGTAAGAAGATCACTAAATCAACAGAATTACAGATTTTTGTACGGGGGGAAATAAAATAAAGATAAAAAAGAATTTAAAATAAAATAATCAAATAAAATGAAATGAAAATATAATAAATAAATAAGTTAGAAATACATTAAAAACTGAGCAACAGGCAGGCAATGATGATGGTTTGATGAAAAAAGATTTAAAATGAATGAAGTGAATAAATGAATATCCAGCTGTTGTAGTGGGGGTCCTGGGAAGGCTTGACAGCTGTTGGTGTCACTGGCTGTTTTCGATTTTGTACAATTTAACCCTTTAACACCTGGATCGACGCCCTCCACCAGCATTTTTTCATCTCTGAAACCTGAGAAAAGTGGTTCCATTTTTTTTCAAAAACACGAAACCCTCTGAAACAGGTTTCAAAGGGTTAATATAACATTTTGTTTGACACCAAGTCTAAGACAATATTTTGGATATAATGAAGACACGCTGATCCTTCGTGTCCCTACAGAAGAAATGAGCCCAAAATTTGCACGAAATTGGTAAAAACTTGCAAGAAAATTTCCATCCAAAAATAAATGAGTAGAAAAAGAAAATAACCAACTTGCTCACTTTTTCAAGGTTTAAATGCCTAATACTTTACATTTTATTTTATTTTACGATCAGACTTAATAATTAATATGATGTTTGTGTCTCTGACCGATGCGTCTTCTGTTTCCTCCGCTGACAGTCGACTTGTGCGCCGACGTTCATCCAGGTGAGTCAGCAAACACGCCTGAAGGTGAGTCACTGACGACGACTCAAAGCGGCTCAACTCGTCTGTTCTGTTCCTGTTTTTCTCTCTCTGAACAGACAAAAGCAAAGTGAACTTCTTCCTGCTGGTGATGAACGGAGTGAGAGTGGTGTTCACCAAAACTCTGGCCTTGAACACCCTCCTCACCATCAGAGCCGTGCTCTTCTAACGCACGCGGCTCGGCGGCCGCCGCGTCTGGAAAATCGAATGAAAACGAAGCTTCTCTGAGGCGCCAGAAAAACAAAGTTGGCATCGTACATTTCTGCAAAACGACACATTTGTACGTTTGATCCGAATCATCTCAGTGTGGTTACAGTGCCGTAGTGTCGCGAGGAGGTGGAGGGGCCGGTGGGCGGAGTTACAGGATTTAATTTTAAATTAAATCTGCTCAAATCTGGTCCTTAACTTTAAAGTCTCTTAACTTTAAACAGTACAGACAATAGAAAGCATATAAACCTTTACAACGTGAGCGAGTTTTTTCAAAAACATCAAAAAAAGTCAATCAGCAACTAGATAAGAAATGCCTCTGCAATAATTTTTAAAAAAAAGGTGACAAGAAAATAACCTAAAAATTTGTTTTAGAAAAGAGGGAAGGATCATAAGAAAATGATCCAAAAAAGAGGGAAAATGTCCTGATATTTATAATTGTAACAATTTTAGATTTGACCTTTAAATAACCTTTAAACCTTTAAATAAAGGTGCCGTTTATATTCATGCACGCTGCGTTAAACGCCCTCGTGGGTGCGTGCTGTCTGCACACTGAGTTATAGCTGTTTCACCATGTTGTCTTACTGCCTGGAGCCTCCTTTTTAAATATTTTCAAATATATATTTTTAATATTTTGAGCATAAATTGATATTTTTTTCTATAACGGCTGCTTTTGCTGTTTTGAGAGTGTATCTGGAGTGTTGTGCTTTTACACACGTCACCTGTTTTCCTGGTTTCCATGGTGAAATGTTGCCTGTTTTATTTCTAATAAACATCAGTTAAGGTTTTGGATCCTCTGTTTTTTTTTTGGGGGGGGGGGGGGTTGTTTTTTTGTGAGCAGGATGACAAAGGTTGGTTTTCTGTGGCAACCTGATTTGAAGATTTTAGGACATATCTTGGAATTTTGGATATTTCCAGGATTTTATAGGATTTTAGTACATTTGTAGGTTTGTAAGACGTTTCTCGGATTTTATAGTGTTTCTCAGACTTTAGGATGTTTCTATGATTTTAGGACATTTCTAGGATTTTAGGGCGTCAGGGCCTTAGCTCGTACCTCTGTTGAGGGTGTCAGGATCTATTTTGATGCTGTTTTATGAATTTCCTATCAGTGGCCAGATTTTTCCCGCGGGCTGTGAGTTGAGTATCACTGCAGTAAATGATGGCGTCCTTATGAGAACTTTTAAGTGATTTATCTGAAACAAACTAGTGGTGGTCTCTCCTCTGCAGCCTCGTAACATGTGGAGCCCCTCAGGGTTCAGTTCTGGGACTGATCTTTTTTTTATGTTGAGTAAATGTTATGCAGATGATACACAGATTTATCTATGAGTGATATTCACAGGCAGGTTAAACGTGTACCCAGGACCAGATGTGTTCAATTCTAACTTTATTTCTGACTGTGTTTTCTCGATCCGTCAGCTCTCTTTGTGTCTGTCTGTTTGTGTTCGAGTGTGTCTGTTGGTTTTTCAGTGCAGCAGTTTCATCAGTTGAAACCACATTTCAACAGAAAGCTGAAACCATCACAACAGTCGAACCTGAAACTGCAGATAAAGATCCGACAGGAGCCAATCAGCAACTCACTTTCAGATCAACAGGCAGCTCCGTCTCATCATGGTGAGGTTTCTTATTTTATGTGACACTGTTACAGTCTGCTTTCCACCACATACCAAAATAAGAAAATACTTTTCTTTTTTTTAGGTTATTAGCAATCTGGCTTGATTTCTTTCAAAAACATGGGAAGTAGGTAATGTGCAGCAAAAAAAGGGAAAAAAATGACCCAAAAATTTGCCATAAATAGTAAAAAGTACAAGAAAATACATAAAAGTAAAGTATTCAAAATAATAATAACACGACAACAGCAAAGTTGGGGGCTTGTCAAACATCATCTGGGAAGTTTTTCCAGGTTATTCCAGGTTATTCCAGGTCTGTGCTGCATGATAACAAAATGCATCCTCACCATGTTTAGTTCTGACTCTTTGGGACAGCCAGTGGGACGACCCCAGATGTTCTGAGGACATGAACACCAACATTTTCCCGCCAACAAATACTGACGGCGGCGAGAAACAAACAAAAAAAGCTGGCCCTTTAAAACAGGAAATGAGACAAGAAGCAGTGCCACAAAACAACCTCTAACATTTACACAACTTAGGACGCCAAAGACGTAGAGCAGAGCAGAGTAGAGTAGAGTAGAGTAGAGTAGTGTATAGTAGTAGTAGAGTAGAGTAGAGTAGAGTAGAGTAGAGTAGTGTAGTGTAGTGTAGTGTAGCGTAGAGTAGAGTAGAGTAGATTAGAGTAGTGTAGTGTAGTATAGTGTAGTGTAGAGTAGAGTAGAGTAGTGTAGAGTAGATTAGAGTAGTGTAGTGTAGTGTAGTGTAGTGTAGTGTAGTGTAGTAGAGTAGAGTAGAGTGGTGTAGTGTAGAGTAGAGTAGTAGATTAGTGTAGTGTAGAGTAGAGTAGAGTAGAGTAGTGTAGTGTAGTGTAGTGTAGAGTAGAGTAGGGTAGTGTAGTGTAGTGTAGGGTAGAGTAGTGTAGTGTAGAGTAGAGTAGTGTAGTGTAGTGTAGAGTAGAGTAGTAGAGTTGAGTAGTGTAGTGTAGAGTAGAGTAGAGTAGAGTTAGTAGAGTTGAGTAGTGTAGTGTAGAGTAGAGTAGAGTAGAGTAGAGTAGTGAATAGTAGAGTAGAGTAGAGTAGTAGTAGTGTAGTGTAGAGTAGAGTAGTAGTAGTGTAGAGTAGTAGAGTAGAGTAGAGTAGAGTAGAGTAGAGTAGTGTAGTAGAGTAGTAGTAGTGTAGAGTAGAGTAGTGTAGAGTAGAGTGGAGTAGAGTAGAGTAGAGTAGAGTAGGTGTAGTGTAGAGTAGAGTAGAGTAGTAGTAGTAGTAGAGTAGAGTAGAGTAGAGTAGAGTAGAGTAGTAGTAGAGTAGAGTAGAGTAGAGTAGTAGTGTAGTGTAGACTAGAGTAGAGTATAGTAGAGTAGAGTTGAGTAGAGTAGTGTAGTGTAGAGTAGAGTAGAGTAGAGTAGTGTAGTGTAGTGTAGTGTAGAGTAGAGTAGTGAATAGTAGAGTAGAGTAGAGTAGTGTAGTGTAGTGTAGAGAGAGTAGAGTAGTGTAGTAGTAGAGTAGATTAGTGTAGTGTAGAGTAGAGTAGAGTAGAGTAGTAGTGTAGTGTAGTGAATAGTAGAGTAGAGTAGAGTAGAGTAGTATAGAGTAGAGTAGAGTAGAGCAGAGCAGTGCAGTGTAGAGTAGAGTAGAGTAGAGTAGAGTAGAGTAGAGTAGAGTAGTGTAGTGTAGTAGTAGAGTAGAGTAGAGTAGAGTAGAGTAGAGTAGTGTAGTGTAGTGTAGAGTAGAGTAGAGTAGAGTAGAGTAGAGTTGAGTAGTGTAGTGTAGAGTAGAGTAGAGTAGTAGTGTAGTGTAGTGTAGAGAAGAGTAGAGTAGTGTAGAGTAGAGTAGAGTAGTGTAGTGTACTAGAGTAGAGTATAGTAGAGTAGAGTTGAGTAGTGTAGTGTAGAGTAGAGTAGAGTTGAGTAGTGTAGTGTAGTGTAGTGTAGAGTAGAGTAGAGTAGTGAATAGTAGAGAAGAGTAGAGTAGTGTAGAGTAGAGTAGATTAGTGTAGTGTAGAGTAGAGTAGAGTAGAGTTGTGTGTAGTGTAGTGTAGTGAATAGTAGAGTAGAGTAGAGTAGTGTAGTATAGAGTAGAGTAGAGTAGAGCAGAGCAGTGCAGTGTAGAGTAGAGTAGAGTAGAGTAGAGTAGAGTAGAGTAGTGTAGTGTAGTGTAGAGTAGAGTAGAGTAGAGTAGAGTAGAGTAGAGTAGAGTAGTGTAGTGTAGTGTAGTGTAGACTAGAGTAGAGTATAGTAGAGTAGAGTTGAGTAGTGTAGTGTAGTGTAGAGAAGAGTAGAGTAGTGTAGAGTAGAGTAGATTAGTGTAGTGTAGAGTAGAGTAGAGTAGAGTTGTGTGTAGTGTAGTGTAGTGAGTAGTGAATAGTAGAGTAGAGTAGAGTAGTGTAGTAGAGTAGAGTAGAGTAGAGTAGAGTAGAGTAGAGCAGAGCAGTGCAGTGTAGAGTAGAGTAGAGTAGAGTAGAGTAGAGTAGAGTAGTGTAGTGTAGTGTAGAGTAGAGCAGAGCAGAGCAGAGCAGAGCAGTGCAGTGCAGTGCAGAGTAGTAGAGTAGAGTAGAGTAGAGTAGAGTAGAGTAGAGTAGAGTAGAGTAGAGTAGAGTAGTGTAGTGTAGTGTAGAGTAGAGTAGAGTAGAGTAGAGTAGAGCAGAGCAGAGCAGAGCAGTGCAGTGCAGTGCAGAGCAGAGCAGAGCAGAGCAGAGCAGCAGAGCAGAGCAGAGCAGTGCAGTGCAGTGCAGTGCAGAGCAGAGCAGAGCAGAGCAGAGCAGAGCAGAGTAGAGACCATGTTGTGGAAAAGCTCCATTCGAGTGTTTAATGTGATTTTGATGTCTTCTTATTTTGATTGTAGTATTTCATGATTTTCCCGGTAAATCATCGTGAATTTTCTTGTGTCTAAATTTTATTTTAATTTTATTTGTTTTCTGTCATTTGGATGTTTGTTTGGTTTTTTTTGCAGGATGATTTTCTGAACACTTGTGGAGGCGTGGCTCCGCCTCACCTGCGCTCACTCAGTGATCAGAGCGGACTGACTCACCTGCAGGCTTCATCATCGTTTCAGTCCTGCTCACCTGCTGCTCCTCTCCTGCTGCTCCTCTGCTGCTCTCTCCTCTCTGCTCCTCTGCTGCAGACCTCTCGGCTGCAGACGCTCCAGACGCTCTCCGGCTGCAGACGCTCTCCGGCTGCAGACGCTCTCCGGCTGCAGACGCTCTCCGGCTGCAGCTTCCTGTCACCTGTCACGGCGCTTTGTTTTTAGGCCGCAGGTGAAGCTCGCCTGACAAACAGGTCACAGCAGTTGAGCTCTTCCTTCCTGCCGGTTACAGAAACTATAAAAGTCCTCCTGGAGGAGTTTTTAGCTCTGAGGAGAAGAAGCTGAAGAGGAGTCCAGAGCCGGATTACCACCAGGAGGATCCAGGAGGATCTCAGCTCAGGTAGTCCAGCTCGACTCCACAGACCGTCTCTGTGACCGTGTGCAGAAAGCTGCGTCTTCTGAAGCTAATTTTCAGTGCTGCAGTTAAGTGGCTGCATCTGACAGTTTTTGCAATTTTGCTAAAGAAAAAATGTGACGGTGACTCCAGGGCCGTTTTTAGGGTTTGAGGTCATCGAGGGCTCTGTCGGGGGGATCTGCGCTTATGATGGACAAGCTCTATTTTTATGCCTTTTTTTTTTTTTTTTTGCACTCTGGCAACTTATTTACCCCCAAAACTTCTTCACTTCTTAACATCACTTCTGAAAAGTGATGTTAAGGTTTGTTGTTGGTGTTTAGAAACAGAAACTTTATGACTGCTCATTTTTATTTCACTTTTTTGGTTTTCACTGGAGTTGGAAAGTAGTCTGCATTTTTGTTAAAAGTGAAGGAATCTAAGTGTATTTAGTCAAATATGGACAGAATATTTGGCTCCAGGATCGTTTTTTGTCATTATTAGGGACTGTGTGTTATTTATGAGGGGGGTGCATGAAGGAGGAGGCATGTCAAACAAATTTTAAGAGATTTTTTAAATTATTTATTTTTTGGCTTTGGGGAGGGGCGTACTGCTTTAAATGACTAAAGTTTTGGATTTATTTTAAAGTACATTTTTAAAGAAAACATGCAGGCTTGGAAGACATTTTTTTAAATCTTTTTTTTTTAATTTTTAAAAAGTTTTTTACTTTAAAGTTTTTCTTATTTTAAGTAAGCAGCCGTCATGGAGCATCGCGTCTGTCGCTGATCAGTTTGGAGACGAGTGACTCAGAGGTCAAACCAAAGGGTTAAATCTCAGTGAAAAACTGGGAACGGTTCCCTGACTCTTCAGGATGTTTTTCTTCGAACACGTAATGGTCAGCTGTCTGTCAGCGTTCACGGCTTTAAATGTGTTTAAAGCAGGTTTTTGGAAAACGTCTCACTTTTTGTTTTTTTTCAATTGTTGACTTTCAGGCTGAAATGGATTCTGGGACTCTGACGAACGGCGGATTGTGATTGGACGGCAGCTGATGGACGGACTCTGCTGTTTTCGGCGCAGACGTGGACTCTGAGGTCGGCGTGGACGAACGTCAGGGTGAGTTTTGTCTTCTGTCTTCTGAGTTTCGAGCTGTCGGAAAAAACGCAGAAAAGAAGAATGAAAATAACATTTCAGTATAAAACGCCGTCACACAGCTGAGAGAAGAAGCTCGGTGTGAGCGCTGCACTTTTTGTCACAGCGAGTGTTGAAGTGTGAAAACTAAAGAAGGAAACAAACTTTATTTCGGCTCTGGAACCAAACTGACTGTTGAGTCTGGTAAGACGAATATTTTCAAACTGATCAGTAGAACTGCTTTATTTGTCATTTTTGCAGACTAAAAAAAAATACAGAAAATATGAAATTAGGAGTCGATACAAGACAAAAAGTTAAACATGAAAAACAGGTTAAAATGCGATTTGCAGCGTCAGTGTGAGAGCAGTTTTACAGTGTGAAGACTCAGAGAACAAACAGGCTATTTCAGCAACACATGCACGCTGCAGACTGGCTGAAAAAAAAAAAATACAAACCTTTGTGTCTAATTATGAATCTTCAGGTTAAAAGCAAACAAAAACTGGATCAAACTGTAAAACAGCAAAAGCAGAAAGAAGTGCACATCAGTTCATAAATGCAACACGAAATGCATCGAAATAGAAGTATAATTATACTATTTTATACTATTAAATGCATATTATAGTAAAAATAAGCATGAAAAACAGTGAAAAAATGAAATGAAATAATGCAGATTTGTAGCATCAGTGTGAGCAGCAGTTTTTGTCACTGTGAGTTTGACAGTGTGAAGACTCAGGGAACAAACAGGTTTTTTTTCGGCTCTGGATCCAAACTGACTGTTGAATCTGGTGAGATGAATATTTCCTTTATTTGGTTTGATTTATTAGTGTTGATCTGGAGACTCAAACGCTGCTGACTGAGCCGCAGTTATTCTTTATTTTAGCAAAATTATCACAAAATCCTGATGATTTTAAAAGTTAATGATCAAACTTGAGACCGCAGCGAGAAAACGGTGAACAACCTGAAAAAATCCAGCCAATAACTTTATAATAAAATATGAATTTAGAGTTTGGATAAACGTCAGGAATCATGTCGCAGCAGTTTTTGTCACGGTGAGTTTGACAGTGTGAAGAATCAGGCAGGAAACAGACTTTATTTCGGCTCAGGATCCAAACTGACTGTTGAATCTGGTGAGATTATCAAAGTTTCTTTAGTCAACTTTCTGTCTCTTTAATGCAATTTGTAAAGTTTTGACTTGACCGTGAAATACAAATTAACAAAAAAATATAGAAATGGATGCAAAACTCTGTGAAAGTTAAAAATAAAGTGACAACAGGATCTTAAACTGTGCAAAAACCAACCGAAGCCGACAGCACAGAGTATAAAACCTGCACAGCAAAATAATCTTTCACAGATTTAAAAAAAAAACCAAAAACATTGAAAATAAAAGCAAAATAAGAATAAAAGCAAAAAAATAGATGACCGACAGCACAGGGCTGTTAAATCCCATCAAATAATAAAAATAAAATAATAATACATTTGAAAGTCTAAATGTATAAAAGCCAGTTTCTGCTAGGGAAAATGAAATTAATTAAAAAATGTGATATGATAATAAAACAAGCCACCTCTTGGCTCGTCAGAGCTGAGATCAAACGTCCAAAATGTACCATTTATTGAACTAATGTAGAAAAATGTAGTTAAATTTTACACATTTCAAAATACAAAGTCATTTTCTTCAGTTTTAAAGGGAAAGAGTCAGTGTTATGTGTATTTAATTTATTCTGGTTAATCATAATCTTAAAGTCATAACTTTGACTCAAAGTGAATATCGTCAGTTTTTCTTGTTTTTGGCAGAAATGGGCTTCCGTATAAACATAATAACACATCAAATAATGAACCAGTGTGTGTGTGATTGAGTGAGGTTGTGTGTGAGGTTGGTGTGTGTGAGTGTGTGTGACGGTGTGTATGGAGCTGGGAACAAGCTGATGTTCGGCGGCGGCGTGAAGCTCGTCGTGAAGCTCGTCGTGTAGCTCGTCGTGTAGCTCGTCGTGTCAACAGGTCGGTGAAAAAATTCATAACACAAAAAGCAAAATGTTTTTTCTTTATTTTTATTTTTTATCATTATGAATCCAGCTGTCGGCTCTCCGGTTCCTCACGGCAAAAAAAATGAAATTATTTAAAATTTTGCTTTTAGTTTGTCGCCAAAACTGGTCCCAAACTGGTTCGTGCTGGTTTTTGTGGAGCTGTGTGTGTCAGTGTGACTGCTCAGGGAGGCTACGCCGTCGTGTTCGGAGGAGGAACTAAACTGCGAGTACAAACCAGTGAGTTTATTCATTTTAACTGCAAAATATATTCAAATAAAGTTACCTCAGACATCAGTTTAGTGACGAACAAATTCAGGATTATCTGTTGAAATGACTGTGAGGATATAATTCAGTCTGTTCAGACTCACGTTTCTGAAAACCAGAGTCGTGTTTTTGAGATTAGAGTCAGTTAACCCTTTGAAACTGTTTAGTTTTTATTCTTATCGAAAACGTGGTTAAAAGGCAACAAGCAAATACACGAGACATGGCCCTAAATAAACCCCCCAAAATCCTCCTGAAAATATGCACAAAAAAACAAACAATGAAATGGCCAAAAAAGATTTATTTATCATATATATATATATATATATATATATATATATATATATATATATAAGGAACATAATTAATAAAATTTAAAATTATTATAATTATAGTTGGTGTCGTATTTATTTGAATAATTTCCTTCTAATCTTCCTCTCTCTTTAAAACTATTTTTAAGGTAATTTTCTTATTCTTATTATTTTTTTCTTTAATTGTTGGACATTTCTTGCTGAGTTGGTCAGAAATCAAAGTAAAACTTTAATGATTTTATGATTGATGTCAACAAAAAGTTACAACTATTAGACTTCACCAAAAGATGTCAAATAAAAGACAAATAAAAAATATAGTTTGATGGTATTTGATAAAAGTTTATATGTCTTATTGTTTTTGACTTTTAAGAAATTCATCAGAAAAAAACCCAAAAACTGGACTGAATCTTTAGTTTATTTCTAACTTCAGAGGAACCGAAAAAAAAAGACTTTTTAATGAAAGTGAATCTGTCGAAGCTGAATCTGACGTTTTCGGTCGGCTGTCAGTCACAGTGTGAGAGGAGCTGCAGAAAAGATCATTTTTGGGAGAGGAACTCAGCTGAGAGTCGACGCTGGTAAGATGGAAAACAGTTTAAAAAATATTAATTTAAAAAAAAAGTCCCATCTGCTAACTTTTGTCCACAAATGAGTCCTAAACGCTTTTTTCAACACATGAAAAGAGTCTAAAAATATTTTTGTATAATTGAGTTTCGTTGAGGACAGAACGTGGGAAAGATTTTGAGATTAAAAAGATAAGATGAGATTTTTACCGAGAAAAAATAATAAAGTTTTTGTTACCAGGGAGAAGTTTTTTTATGTAACAAAGTTTAATTTTGGAAAGTGACTTGAGGTTTTCAGCCAGCTGTCAGTCACAGTGTGACAGGAAATACAGAGAGATTAATTTTTGGGAGAGGAACTCAGCTGAGAGTCGACGCCGGTAAGAAACAAAACTCAGTTTATTTCTTATATATTTTTAAACCACCACAACGTAGAAAAAGTGGCATTTTATCCAGTGATCACTGAATATTTCTACATGTTTCCAACTATCAATTTTAGGTATTTCAGCAAAAATGAATGATAATAAGTGATGATGAAGGTGAGCTGCAGGTTTTCAGTCAGTTGATCAAACTGATCAGGTTATTTTCGGGAGAGAAACGCCACAAGGTTCTTAAAAATCTTAAAACGTTGTGTTTAAGGTGCGACACTTCAGGTGAAACAACTTTGAGATTTTGAGTGAATTTGCTTCCAAAAAATCTCTTTTCTTTTTATCAGACTTACGAAAAGAAAACGTCCAAATTCAAATTTAATTTTTTTTTTCCTGCAGACTTTCTGTTCTGGAAATTTAGGCAAAAACGCAAAATCGTAAAAAAAAAAAAACATAGAGCAAAAATAATTGTCTTAATATGAGTAAATTTCGTGGCGATATCTAAGTTAAAATTTAAGCTAATAGTGTTTTATTTTTGGTCTAAAATTGTATTGTGAAAAAACCTGATTTTATGTAATGGAAGATTTTTGTTTTGGAAATGTATGAAACTCAGTGCGTATTTAATAATATTTAATAACTCATTTGCCTTTAATTAAACAAAATGAAAAATCTCCAAAAAAATAGAAATGATAATAATGATGTTTTCAATGTAAGTAATCACCTGAGGAAGATTCATGGTGAAATCTGTTATTTGAAACCTGGATGTCTCACATTATACCAAACCGAATTCATTTATTCATTTATTTTTCTGATCTGAGCAGCTCGTATTTTCTTTATTAACAGTTTTTGTTTTAAACTGCAAAAATCTGCAGTTAAAACTCTGTTTGACTCAACTTCTTTTAGTGGAGAATAATCCAACGTTTCAAAATCTCAAGTTTTGTGGAAATGTTTTTACAACGTTTGTGAATTTATTATAAAAAGTTAAACTGAGAGACTCGAAAACTTTCACCTTTCTTATTTTAAAGTAAACTGCAGGATTGTATGGAAGCTCATTTCTGCCAAAGAAAAGCCAAAACAACAGAATGATAAAATAATAAATATGTCGTCCCTTCACAATCTTAAAAAAGGACACAAAAACAAATTGTTTCGATGCAAATAAAACGTTTAAATTCGAGAGTCGGGTCAGAAACAGCAGCTTTGAAGCCGTTTGGTTGGGAGCTGTCAGCAGTTTGAGTTTCTGTCATCAGACTCGACACTGTGTGAAATCCGGGGCGTCGACAAAATCCTGTTCGGCTCCGGAGCCAAACTGACCGTCGAGTCCAGTGAGTCTGATCTGTTTTATTTGGTTTTTTTAAAATAATTTTCTCAGCAAATTAAATCCAAGAGGAGGCAACGGTAAATCCCGACATGATCATAAGAGGTCAAAAATCAAGACAAACTGTAAATAAGCATCAATAAAAAAGAAAAGAAAATTACATTCAAAATAAAAACAGTTGAAAAATAATATCCACATAAAAATGTGTAAATATTAAAAAAATAAGAAAAATTAAATATTTCTTTAAAGAGAATTATTTAATAAGCTGAAAGATTTATTTTTCTAAATAAAACAGACTGATGAAAGAATGATCTACAACTTTAACCCTTTGAAACCGGAGCAATTTATGAGCAACTTGAGAAGAAACTACCACCAAAAATATAGCAAGTAATCAGTAAAAAGATACAAAATAAAATACCTGAACATCAGAAAAGAAGAATAAAGTAAAAAAAAAAAAAACAATCTGAAAAAATCTAATAATAATAATAAATCAGTATCACAATTTAAATAATTAAAATGATCCTCTTCAGACATTTGACGTGTTGATCAGATTTGATGTGAGGACAGAATCACTGTGTGACGTCTTCAGCTGCCGGACGGAAGATTTTATTTGAGAGAAGGAACCAAAGTGATTATTGAAAGCTGTGAGTAACCAAAGACTGAAGTTATTCCAACTTTTATTTACATTACATTCATAATGTCACTGATCCCAAAAATACGTTTTCAACGTAAAGTCTGTAAATACTAGTGGCTCAAACGCAGGAGCTCAGATTCATAGAACATCCTTTTATAATATTTAATGTTTTAAAACGGGTAAAAAAAAAAAACAACAATAAATAATCAGAAACTGCATGAAGTCAAAAAAGACTAAATATCAAAATCTACCTTTTAATTCAAATATAAACATATAAAATATAAACAGAAGCTTTATTATGCGACTGGAATAAAATCAGATTTAAAAAATTTTTTTTTTTTCTTCGTGTTGTGTGAATTCTGCTTTGGCAGCGGGACCGTTTAACCGTTTAAAAACCGTTCGACCATTTAACCGTTCGACCGTTTAACCATTCGACCGTTCGACCGTTTAACCGTTTAACTGTTTAACCGTTTGACCGTTTAAACCGTTTAACTGTTTAACCGTTCGACCGTTTAACCGTTTAACTGTTTAACCGTTCGACCGTTTAACCGTTTAACTGTTTAACCGTTCGACCGTTCGACCGTTTAACCGTTTAACTGTTTAACTGTTTAACCGTTTGACCGTTCGACCGTTTAACCGTTTAACTGTTTAACCGTTTAACCGTTCGACCATTTAACCGTTCGACCGTTTAACCATTCGACCGTTCGACCGTTTAACCGTTTAACTGTTTAACCGTTTGACCGTTTAACCGTTTAACTGTTTAACCGTTCGACCGTTCGACCGTTTAACCGTTTAACTGTTTAACCGTTCGACCGTTTAACCGTTTAACCGTTCGACCATTCGACCGTTTAACTGTTTAACCGTTCGACCGTTTGACCGTTTAACCGTTTAACCGTTTGACCGTTCGACCGTTTAACCGCTTTACCGTTCGACTGTTTAGCGTTTAACCGTTTGACTGTTGAGCTCAGTGAATACTGACGACGAACATGATCAATAGTATTTATGTGGAGAATTTCTAAAGCATGAGAAACATCTGAAAAATTACCTAGATGGTAAATTTTTTAAATTAAAGATGTTTAATCAGGTTTATCTAATCAGGTTCATTTTAACAGATTTATTAAATTGTGTTTATTCAAGTTTATTTAATCAAGTATTTATTATAAAAATCTAGTTTATTTGTTCACTTCATTTAATCAAAATAATTTACTCAGACTTATTTGTCCAGATATATTACATCAGGTTTATTTAACCAAATAATGAAATTAGCTTTATGTTATCAAGTTTATGTAATCCAGGTTTATTTAATAAACTTTAATTAATCAAGATTAATCAGGTGAATTTAATTAGGATTTATTTAATCCAAATATACTCTATTTAAACATTTTAAAAAAAAAATCAGATTAATTAATGTAGTTTATTTATTCAGGTGTATTTAATCAAACTCATTCGTTCAGATACATTAAATTAGGTTTATTTAATCAATTCATGAAATGGGGGTTATTTATTCAGGTTTATGTAATTTTATTCAATCAAGTTTATTTAATCCAGACTAATAAAGTTAATTTATCGGGTTTATTTGATCAGATTTTTTGAGGTTTATTTAATTGGGTGTTGGGTGTTTTTGTAGTCAGTGAGGTTTGTGTCGTGAAGCGTCACACTGTGACTTACGGCTCTGCTGCTAACAAGATCGTCTTTGGCGGCGGCACCAAACTTCACGTTATCGACAGTAAGTTAAAAAAACTCTTTTTGAGAAAACGGCCTGAAAAAACTAACATGCTGTAAAATTTCATAGACAACAGATTAATTGACTGGTGAGGTTTCACAGTGATATTTATATATTAGAAATGGCACTTATTCATATTTATTATTTATAAATGAATTAAATTTAAATATATTTATGCATATTTAGTATATTAATAAAACTTATTCTCATTTTATTCATGAATCATTTTAAATGAAAACAGTGACTTTATTAATCAGACAGAACGTAAAAAATAAAACTAGAAAACGTGGATGAAGTTTGGTTCAGTTTGTGTCGTGGAGCTTCACGTTGTGCGAATGATGGAGGATTTAAGATCATCTTTGGAGGTGGAACCAGTTTAACCTTTGAACCCTGTGAGTTCTGATCTATATTTTATTAATTTTACTTATCTGAGGTGTCATTAAATGCAAACGACAGTGTTAAAACCAGAATATGAACAAAACTAGAAAGTTATTAAAACTGATGCAGTGAAAACAAAAATCATAATTAAGATTTAACTTGAATTATTTTTATCATACGCTGTAAAAAGAGACAAAGTGTTTTTAACTTTACAAACGTTAGTGTGCGGGCTGCTTAAAATAATTAAAAATAAATGTCAAAGTAAAATTCAGTCCAAAGAAATTATTTCTTCTCATGGGACGATATTTAAATACATCTGTGTGTTAATAAGAAGTTTAACATTAAAAACAGTTTGTTCAGTAAATCCCACCATTAGCATCTGATTTATAATAAATATTCAGTGAATAATCAGTTATTTTAAATCAGCCACGTTAAATTGCTGTTTTTCTGAATGAGGTTTGGTGCAGTGAGTTTGTGTCGCGCTGCTTCATGCTGTGCGAATGTCGGAGCTGCAGCTAAAATGATTTTTGGACGTGGAATCAGATTAACCGTCGAACCCAGTAAGTACAGATACTGATCAGAAATATAGTTTATTTTTACAGGGAGATGAAACATTTCCAAAACAGTTCAGTCCCTCTCCAAAATACACATTCAATTTCTTCTGTGTATTTTCATGGAAAAAGCCATTCATGGTAATAATCATTCAGGCAAAAGTCTCAAATATTAAAAATAATATGATTTTTTGAGGGAAATATAAACCTACAAAATTTGGTTTAATTTATAATCAGATATCTTCTTGATCCTAAAAGTCAAAATATTAAAAAATACATCTGCTGAGAAAGAATCATGACTTTATTCATTCAGAGGATCGACACTAAAACAAATCAATATCTTTGCTGATCCGTTAATATGAAAATCATTCATAGTTCATTCACTTCATTTCATAGTTCAAAGTGTAAAAACGCTGATTTTCTGAATGAGGTTTGGTTCAGTTTTTGTCGAGCTGCTTCACGTTGTGTGAATGATGGAAGTCGAACTAAGATCATCTTTGGAAGTGGAACCAGATTAACCATCGAAACCAGTAAGCAGAAAATATATTATGTGTATTATTGTAATGATGCAGATTTATCAACAAAGTTTTCAGCGTTTGATGCAGAAAAAACACAGTCAGAGTTAAAAAATCCAATAAATAGATCTGAGATGAAAATGATTAATTTGACTCTTCAGGCCATAAAATCAACACAGAAAATAATTCAGATTTACAGATTTACAGAATTTTTATGAGCAGAAAAGCCTTTCAGGAGATATTTAACCCTTTGAGACCTGAACATGTTGGTTTCTTTTGAAATTATGAGGAAAAAGGTGATTAGTAAATTGGTAAGAAATATTGGGCAAATTGCAAGAAAATATTAAAAGGTGACGAGAAAATGACCTGAAATGATTTTTTAAAAGAGGAAAACGTCCAGAAAACTATATGTGTAATTATAACCACGTGATGTTACTGAAAAAAAAGTTTTTATTCAATTATTTTTACTTTTTTGGGGGGAATCATCATTTTTCTTCTATTATTTATTTATTTATTTATTTTTTATTTAACTTTTTGTAATTTAGTGGTAATTGTCATTTTTTTTCTAATCCCAACCCTTCCTTTCAATTTTTAATTTTTTTCTGCTATTTAGAGGTAATTTTCAAATAATCTTTCTTTTCCTGCTTGTTCTGTTCAAAAGAAGCCAAACCAAATGCTCAGCCTTTAAAGGGTTGAATATTGATGTGATTGAAAAATTAAAATCCACTAAATCAATGTGAAAATCAATCAGCATGATTGACAAAATAACCACTGAACGCAGTAAAACTCTGATACTGGTGATCACGGAGCATCATCACAAACTCACTCAGCAGCTGTTTTTAGTGTGAGAATATAAATGTGTCAAATTTAAACACTGATTTGTGGAAGAAATGTGTCATAAACGCCTGTTTTTAAAGGACACAGTGACATCATTTTCCAGCCCGAAAATAACCTTTCAGTCAATACATAAAATAAATAAATGATTATGAATAAAAGTTTGGTTCAGCTGGTCACTGCTGAGTTTATGTGGCGATGCTTCATGTTGAGGGATTATACTGGTGCTCATGAGCTCATGTTTGGAACCAGATTGACCATTGAAACCAGTAAGTGCTGGTATGGAAAAATAACATCAACACAAAGTAGAAAAATATTCAAAAGTAAAATCAACACAAAGTAGAAAATAATTCAAAAATAAAATCAACACAAAGTAGAAAATAATTCAAAAATAAAATCAACACAAAAAGTAGAAAATAATTCAAAAATAAAATCAACACAAAGTAGAGAATCATTAAAACACATCAAGTGACAAAATATAAAACTGAATGATCAATATCTGTACCATCATCAAAAAACAGTTTTGTATCTATTGTACAGCAATTTTTAAAATTTTACCATTATTTATTATACATATGTACAATAGACATTTATTTCTAATGAAAAACCCCAAACAATAATAAAACAATAACAGAAACTTTTTCGTATATTTGGTAATTCTATATTTCTTTACACACTTTACGCACTCAGCATAGTACACATATTTTACAAACTGCTCTGAAACTAAAGCCTGTTGCTCACATTTATTTTTTATTTAATATTTTTACAAATGCACTTATTTCATTTTAATTAGATTTTCAGTTAATTCTATAAATCTATAATTAAGCTCCGCATCACAGCGACTGTAACAAATCAATATTTCCTTCGATGATCAATAAAGTATTTCTAATTCAGATTCTCAACTGTAACTTAATCATTCCAAATAAAGTTTAAAAAGCGGTTTTATTTTTTAAAATGCAAATAAATGTCTGACAGATTTTCTTTATCCTGATAGTTATATATTAATAATAATAATAATAATAATAATAATAATAATAATAATAATAATAATAATAATTAAATTCCTGCTGCAAAAGAATCATGAATTTATTCATTCAGACAATCGACACTCAAAATAATCAATATCTTTGCTGATCAGTTAATGTGGAAATGTTCATTTGATAGTTCAAAGTGTAAAAATGATGTTTTTCTGAACGAGGTTTGGTTCAGTTTTTGTCACGACGCGTCCCGTAGTGTGAAGTCTACTAACCAGAATAAACTGATGTTCGGAGGTGGAACCAGATTAACTGCTGAAGCCAGTAAGTAGAAAGTAACTTTATTCTTGGCTTTATCACAATAATCAATACACACAATAATCACAATCTTCAGTATCTAATCTAGAACATGACAACCTCTCGTTCTGAACGTACAGTAAATATCAAAACCTCTAACATATATTTATCATAGATATGCATATTTTTAAATTAAAACTGTCTCTTTTTTTAGTATCTGAATGTCATCGTTCCAGTAAAATCATGATTTTCTAAATGAAGTTTAATTCAATTCATCATTGCTCAGAAAAAACACCCAAAATAAAGAATTATCCAACTAAATCCAAAACTGACGTTTTTATCATCTTAAAATTGTCTTAATCATAACAATAGATTCAAACCTTTGAGCAGCATCCTGACTCTACAGTAAATGTAACCATTTGCATTTTATTTATAATTAATAATAAATGATTTCAAATGAAAATAGTGTCTTAATTAGCCAGACTGAAGTCTCTAAAGTTAAAAAAAAGAAAAAAAGAAAAGTTTTTTCTGAATGAAGTTTGGCTGAGTTTGTGCCGTGATGCTTCATGTTGGAAATAAGATGATCTTTGGAGACAGAACCAGATTAACCAGATTAACCAGATTAACCAGTGAACCCAGTGAGCACTGACACACATCATTAATGTCTTTTATAGAGCGTTAAAAAACAAACACAAACAAACAACAATCTGAAAATAAAAAACTTGTGTTTTACAGGAATAATCCAAAAGTATTTGTGGGTATTAAAACAGTTTGCAGAGTATTTTTAATGAACCGTCATCATTCGTGTGATTTCTGACACGTATTTGTCACAGAGGTGCGTGTTTGTCTGAGGGCGGCTCAGGGCTCTGCTGAGTTTGTGTCAGGTGATTTCGTGTTGTGTGAACGCTGGAGGCGGATTAAAGATCACTTTTGGGAGTGGAACCAGATTAAGCGTTGAACCCAGTAAGTGCTGATAATGTCTGATTAATGTCTTTTACTGAGAATCCGAAAAGACACGAAAAGACAAAACACTTTTGTTTTTCAGGAATAACAAACAAAATCTGAGTGATAGATTTAAAATTATTAATGATTTATTGATGAGTAAACAGCTGCAAACAATATATGACGCGTTTAGCGCCGCAGGTTCATAAACCAGCTCAAAGCAGGAAATAATTCACTGTAACACTGTTAATAAAACTTTCTTAAGATAACAGCAACAAATCCAAAAACATGAAAAAGGAAAAATTCAAAGGTTTGCAGGAAAAGTGGCTGAAATAATCAAACACATTATTAAAAACAGGTTTTTTTTTCAGTATTTCTACTAAATGTTGGCATTGTAAGTATTTTATATATAATCTATACTTTATGATTTTTTTAAACTTGTAATTCTGAGAATTCAGAAACTAAAAAAGTCGATCTTTCTAAAACAGCAAAAATCAACAAGAAAAAAAGGCAAATTGTAAAGTTTTTGAGGAGAAGTAGCTGAAATAATCAAAAACATTGTCGATATTAAAACAGTGTGCACAGTATCTCTGCATCATATCTTCTTTACATCTCTAATATGTTGATAGTTTCTGATCATTTTATTGAAATGGTGACTTTTTTTAAGCGGACAGAAGTCTGTAAAGAAAAATGTTTTTCTGAATGTGGTTTGGTTCAGTTTGTCACACAGTTTGTGTTTTGCTGCTTCATGCTGTGTGAATGCTGACAATCGAAAGCTGATTTTTGGGAGTGGAGGCAGATTAACCGTTGAACCCCGTGAGTACCGAAACAGATGATAAATATCATTCATACAGAGCGGGTCTAAACTTCAAAAACACAATCTGAAGAAAAGCTGAAAACATAAATATACACAGTCCGGTCCAGCTGGACTCTGAGTACGTTTACGTGCATGCGAATATTTCACTTTCATTTCCATCGTGACAATATTCTGACGCTGATGCGGCTCACGTAAATACTTGATGCTGTTTGGATATTCTAAATTTGGCTGTTTTCAGGGTGTAGTATTTTCTGATTTAGACGTGGATTATTTAGATATTTTCAGGTATTTTTAGCGGGAATGTTGTCTGTTTTTGTAATGAGAGTAAAAAGGTAATATTTGTATGCATGTAAATAACTGATAAATAAACAGCTTCATTATAATAATACAGCTGCAGAAAAGAATCCGAATCATCAGTGAATTCATCTGATGTATCAAAACCATTTTCAGTATATTTTAATACACAGTTAACTTCAAATTTCAGATGTGACTGAGACAAAAGTCTGAAATGTAAAACGGCAGTTTTTTGGGTGAAGTTTGGTTTAATCGCTGTGCTGAGTTTGTGCTCTGCTGCTTTATGTTGTGTGAATGCTGGAGGTGGATATGAATTCATTTTTGGAAGTGGGACCAGATTAACCAGTGAACCCAGTGAGTACTGATACAGGCCATGAATGTCAATGGTAGACCGTCTAAAAAAAACTACGACAAAAGGAGTTTAAAGGAATATGGATAAAAAAAAAAAGAAAATTTGTATATTTCTGGACTGACTGATGAGAGCAAAGAAGAAATGATTCCTGTCAGGTTCATGAAATCTAAATAATTCACTGTAACACTGTCAGCTGAAAAACCTTCAACAAAAACAACAAAAAACTACAACTAAACTTTAAAAAACCAACCAAACAAACCCTAAAATCCTTTAAATAAGAGCCATGATCAACAAACATAAAAAAAGGAAAAAAAAAATCAAAGATTTTGCAGAAAAACTGCTGAAATAATCAAATAAATCTGTAGTGTTTAAACATTTCTGGTAGTATTTCTAAAGCAACTAGCCTCTCATCATTATCATAAGATTCATCATATATATTTATCCCAAAAATCTGTCGATGTATTGATGAGGTTCGGGTCAGGTGCTCTGCTGAGTTTGTGTTCAGGTGCTTCATGTTGTGTGAATGCTGGAGGTGCATATAAGATGATTTTTGGGAGCGGGACCAGACTAACCATTGAACCCAGTGAGTACTGACTCAGACCATTAATGTTGCATATAGAGCATCTAAAAACCAATAAACAAATGTTGGTTTTACAGGAATAATAAAAAAAAAAAACAGAGTGATGGATTTTAAAAGAGAGAGAGAATTTGTTATTTTATTGACTGACTGATACGCTAACGATTGTAAAAAAAATAAATAAAAAAAATTAAACAGATAATTTGTTCATAAAATCAGCTTAAAGTAGAAAATAATTCAGTATATGTTGTCAGGTGAAAAACTCGTATCTCAGAGATGTCAGAAATTAAAAAACACAACTTTTATTAAAATAACAGCTATAATCGGCAAACATAAAAAAGGGGAAAAAAAATCACAGTTTTTGAGGATAAGTAGCAGAAATAATCAAATAGTGTTTAAAACAGTTTGTTCAGTATCTTTTCAATTAAACATTTAAATGTCAAATATATTAATCAAGAATTTTTAGTGAAATTGTGACTTTTTTTAACTGGACAGAAACGTCTAACATAAAAACGTTGTTTTTCTGAATGAACTTTGGTTCAGTTCGTCGCTCTGCTGAGTTTCTGTCCTGGAGCTTCGTGTTGTGTGAATCCTGGAAATCAGAATCGACTCGTCTTTGGACGCGGAACCAGAATAACCATTCAGACCAGTGAGTCCTGAGATATTAACCATTAATAGTATACATATTTCTCATGGTGTTTTGCCTGTAAACACCCAAAATCACGATCGTAAAAAAAGAAAAAGATGAAAAACCAAACTTGCAGTTCAGACTGATGTGAGATGAAAACTTTGTAACTCCAAAATGTTTTAAAAATCAAAGGAAATAGTTTTGTGATCAGACATCAAAATGAACCAACATCCATATTTGCCAAAATAGAGACTCGATTTAGTAAAGCAGAATAGCAGAAATCTGTGAGTGGATATTAAAAATAAAACTATTAAACAAGTAAAATGGAACAAGAGTTAATCTAACAAAAAAAAAAGATTTTGGTGCAAAATGTCAAAAAGTCTTTCCAAATCTCCATATTTTGATGTGTTAAACAACACGTAAGAGGACACTTTCATCAGTGTACACAGCTGCACTTAAACACCAAAAGCAGATGCATATTTATATGAATAAGTATACTGAGTATTTCTTTCCATTAGACGTTATTAGTGGGAATATTGTCTTTCTTTGTAATAACGGTAAAAATGTAATAGTTTTATAAACGTAAATGTAGCTACTGATAAGGATGCAGCTTATTCATAATATCTTTTAATCTACAGTTCAATTCAAATTTAAGATTTAATTGAGACAAAAGTCTGAAATGTGAAACTGAAATTTTTCTGAGTGAGCTTTGGTTGGTGCTGAGTTTGTGCTCTGCTGCTTCATGCTGTGTGAATGCTGGAGGTGCAAATCAATATAGGATCATCTTTGGAGGTGGAACCAGATTAACCAGTGAACCCAGTGAGTACTGATACAGATCATAAATACCATTTACATCAAGCATTTTTTTCATTAATATATACAAAAGCTAAAGAAGAATTAGTGTCGAAATAAAAACAAAAGAAAATAGTGATGATAAAGCAGGCTGACCTGTTTTAACGCAGAAAATAAATTAAAGGCAAATTTAGCTTACGTCATTTACAAAATATTTATTTTCTAAACATAAAATATTGTCTCGATCATATCAATCGCAATCAATTCTTCAACTGAGCTCGTCTTAATCAAAGCTGTTAATCAATCTGTTAATACTTATTTACAACATCATAGCTGAAACAGCAGCTATTGTTGTGACCGGACCTGAATCATTCACACAGAAGTCTCGTAAATTATTATGTAATTCTCATTATGTAAAAGAATGTTTTTCTTTTATTATTTTTATGAAGTTTGGTTCAGTTTGTGTCTGAGAGTTTGTGTCATGGTGCTTCATGTTGTGTGAATGTTGGATATAAGATGACTTTTGGAAGTGGGACCAGATTAACCATAGAGCCCAGTAAGTACTAATATTCAGTATTTAAAATATGTAATATGAGGTCACATATAAAGAAGGAAATATTTAATAATCTGGACTCATAGATGAGATGATATTAAAAATCAAACTACTAAACAAATCAAAGGGATCAATAAATAACAATAAGCATCATAAATACATCAATCATTCATCAGTCACTCTGAAGTTAACATGAAGTATAAAATAAAAATGAGTTTTAGTAAAAATATAAAAACAAAATGTGTATTGGTAAGATAAAATTAAATAAAAATATGTGCATCGGTAAAAACATAAATGAAAATATGCTCAATAGTAAAAATATAAGATAAGAATATGTTCATTTGTAAAAATATATTAAAAATTATGTGCCGAGTATTTAAAGTGTGTAAAAATATAGAAAAACAAAATATACAAATATGTGTCTCAATGCTAAACTATAGTGTACAAACAACTATGTAAAAGTTTAGAAAATAAGAAATATATGTCTGTATGCTTAATAAGTTATCGTTAACTGCAGATTTTTATGTTGGAATAAGATAAGTGTTTTTGGGTTTATTATTTAGCGCTGCAGCGTTTATGTGATGATGTTTAGTGTTGTGTGAATACTGGAAATTACAAACTGGTCTTTGGCTCGGGGATCACACTCAACGTTGAAGCCAGTAAGTTTTTTTTTTTTTTTTTTAAGTTTTAAAGAAATAACTCAAAAGTCCTAACGTCATTATTTTTAATAATTCAGAATCTAAAGTATTTTTCTTTTAAAAAACAACAACAGCAACATTAACATTACTGATGTGATCTCAACTCACAAATTAAAACACCTGATTTTGACTTTAACCCTTCAGAGTCTGGATCGACATCAGTTTTGCTGATGCTTTTCACGAGCACCGAAACCTCTGAGCCCAGAGAACTTTGGTTTGATTTCTTTTGAAAAAAATACAGAAAATGGCAAGAACTTTTTTAGCACTATTAGGTTTTTTTTTTTTTTTTGCTTATTTTTTAAAAAATGTTTTTACTAATTTCTTGCAAATTTTGGGGTCATTTTCTTAAAGTTGCTTATTACCTGTATTTCTGGATGAAATCAAGGCAGTTGGCTCAGGTCTCAAAGGGTTAAATGCCTTGGCTGTCAGTTTGTAAGTTTGAAATTAAGATTCAGTCCATTTGGATGCCATCCTTATGTATCACTGCTGTTGAGTTTAAAAAAAAATGATTCAAGTTAGTGAATTCAAAGGATGACTGGATGGAGAAAAGTTAATTAAACGTGTGCTCCAACACCTGCTGGAAATGTACATTTCAGATCACATTTTTTGAAAAATAATTATTCCATCCAATAAGAAATGCTAAAGTAGAAGAGGAAAATAATCAGTTATCTTTTAATTGTATATGAATACACTCTTTACTGAGCTGTAGCACATGTGGCAACAAAAATTAGCCCAAATTATAACATTAAATAATTTTCAGTATAATGTTTAAGTCCACATACTATTAAGCCCATTTATTAATTAAATTTGTTGTTTGGGTTTTATTTTAGGAATCTTTTGCTTTCTGTAATTAGTGTTTGTTCATCGAGAAAACGGTTATGCAGTTATTGAGCAGATGTCGTCCGCTGTGTGACTGTCGGTGGAAACTACAAAGTCATTTTTGGAAAAGGAACCGAGCTAACTGTCGAGATCAGTGAGTATTAACGTGATCATTTTAATGGTTGAGAACTCATTAATGTGCTGTTTTTGTCACGTAACTTAAAAGCTACGAGAAAATGTACATGACAGTTAAACGGACCGGCCGAATCGATCATGAGTTTAGACTCCATGAAGTTATTGAGAGTTACCTAAATATTTTACAGGAATTACCTCCTCTCTCCATACAATGAACTCACTTTCAGAAAGTTTCAGCTAAAATCTTTTTTTTTTTCTAAATCTCCTAATTTCTTGCAATTTGTGGGGCATTCCTCTCCAGCTGTCACATTTCCTCTCCCCCGTGTTTTTAAAAGAGATCAAATGGACTCAGATGTTTAAATACTTGTTAAAGACGTCTGAATGCGGCAAAATATAAGTGATGTCAATCCAGATTTGGTTAAGTTAAAATGTTCTTTGTAATAATTTTTTCCTCAAATTCTCAAAAACGTATTTTATCATGCGCAGAAAAGTTGTTCCTCAGACATATATCTGCTCAACATTCAATCTGTGTGAGCTGTTTTAATATCCAGATATAATGAGTGAAGTGCAGATGTGGAAATGGTTAATGTAGTTACTGTTCAGATCAGACTGACTGTGCGACTTCATCTGCAAACTGGAAGATCATCTTTGGAAAAGGAATCAAACTAACTGCCGAGAGCAGTGAGTATCCAAATATAATCATATTTAAGTGATGATAATAATAATAATAAGATAAATAACGGCTCTTATTTCATGTGGTTCGACTGGAGTTTAAACAGCCCGACTGGTTGAAAATAACAGTACAACAGTAAAGTTTCATTAATTAGAGTTAAAAAAAAATTACATTTGTAACTAAATAATTCAACAATGACTCAAAAGAACAACTTTGTCTAAATGTACTTAACTGGAAAACGCGCTTAGATTCTAACTTCCTAACATAATTTGAAATGTTTAATTATGAAAATGATAAATAGTCTTAAATTAATTTTATTTTTCAGATATTTTAAAGATAATTTTCTAAATCTATTCATTTCATGGACTTTGTGAAACATTTCTTAAGAAATAGTTTGTTGCCTTTTTGCACATTTTTAAAAGCAGCGCAAGAAAAGTGACGTCGCTCCACCTTCCACTCCGGAGAGCTCATTTTTAACCCTTTAGCAGTCACACTAAGAAATAGCAAAAAGATTATACAACATAACAGACAGCAGAATATGTTGAGAAAATGTATCAGTTTCTTGAAAACATTTACCATTATAATGCATGTAAAAAGTCAGTTTAATTAAAAACAAATCTGAAAATAGAAGTAACTTCACATAATAAACACATTAAAGTAAAACAAAAATATATAAATTCAAAAAAAAAAATGAATCTAGTAAAAAAATTCTGTATGAAATTGATGGTAAAAAAGATCAGTGTTATATGATGAAAATCTGAAATAAAAGTAACATTTTTAAAATACGCAACTAAACAAACACAAATAATGTTTTATTTTCTATTAATTTGTTTTATTAAAATAAAACTGGCAGATTTGAGAGATTTGCATGGATGTCATTTTTCTATAAATCTGTGTCAAAAAAAAGTTTACATTAAATAGTGTTAAACTTAAAAAATCACAAAAACCAAACACCACCGGCTCTCCCTCAACTATGAAACTAAACTGCTCCTTTAGTACAACAGATGTGTAATCTGTAATCCCGTCCACCTGTAATCTGATTTGAATCAATATTGGAGCCTGTGGTGGATGAGCTGCAGCAGTCCTGCAGCGTTCTGGTTTTTGTCCAGCTGAGATTCACTGTGTGACTTCTGGATCAGGAAACTTGAAAATGCTGTTTGGAGAAGGAATCAAACTGACTGTAGAAACCAGTGAGTATCATTAACTGATATATTTATATCATATTATTATTATAATTATGCATTAAAAATATTGATAACATAAAATGAATGAAAATATGTCAGTGTGCTAAAATCAACTCAATGCAAAGTCAAGTTTAAAATACTTAAAATGTTTACTTCTTCATTTTAATAGCTGCTATTAACAGGTTATTAACGGTAATTATTGTGGCTCGCGGCAGAAGCAGCGTCTGCAGTTATTGTTCAGCTCAGATTAACTGTGTGACTGCTGGAGGAGGAAACGTGAGACTCATTTTTGGAGAAGGAATCAAACTAATTGTAGAAAACCGTGAGTACCAAGAATTCATAAATTAGATAAAATAATTGGAATCGACACAAATGAAAATAAAAAGCCAGCTGCTAATGTAAATATGGTGACCGCACAAATTAATCACACATAAATCACTCAAAATGTAAATCAGTGGTAAATTAAAGGATAACAGCACAGCAAGTCATAGAGATCAATGTTAAAAAAATAAAGTGGTAAAACTGTGAAACAGGCTGAAATATGTAAATAACTCGTCAACAAGTGAAAGTTGAATTTAAAAGCCAAAATAAAAAGGCAGGTTGTATAAGACTCACTGGACCTGAAATAAAAGCCGCGTGTGGAATTCAGATTCTGTAAATCATTTTTAAAGGTGATCAGATGATGATTTTATTCTTTAGGTATTTTGGCGTCGTCGGTCATTTTTAGAAAACAGTGTGGTGGTCATCTTTATTTTCACTCTTGGACTTCAGGTGTCTTCTTTTAAATGCTTTCTACGTGCATTTCTGAGCTCAGGCAAAGCGGCTTTATTTTAGAGCACATTTCATACAGTGCAATTCAAAGCGCTTTACAGAGCAATCACATATAAAAACATATCAGCGGATACAGTTTTACAGTAAAAGAGTGAAGAGATGAGATGGATAGATGAGTCTTTTTCTGGACTGCAGCATATAAACCAACATCAGACGGCCGAATATCTCGAAGATCCAAATGTAATACGAGTGTTTGCAGATGATGGTCCGCTGTTTACTGACACACCGTTATTGCTCTGAGCAGAAACATTGTGTGACTGCTGCTGGAGCAGCATATGGGAAAATCATTTTTGGGAAAGGAGTCAGACTGACTGTTGAGGCCAGTGAGTATCATTATCATTTTATATTTCATTATCATTGAGCTGTGGCTCAGTTTTTTTTAGGCAAACATGTAAATGTAAAATCCAGACTGTTGCTGGAAAAAACTTAAAACTGGCTGTGATCCTGAATATTAATATTTTAATTAATTATAGTGAAAGTTAACGGTCACATTTTAGAGGAGAGACTTGAACAAACACAAATTTCACTAAACATACTTCTGCGACCTGCTGGCGTCAGAGTTAGAATGAATTATGATGAACTTATGTTAAAGGTACTTTACTGGCAAAAGATGCAGAGCAATCAAAGTCAACGGGACAAATCCATGCAATAAGTTAACACTCATGAACAAAAGTATTCTTACTGAATGTGAACATATTAACCACCATAAGCTTAGCTTCAGATACCGAGCCTTTACACATTTCTCTGCAGGACTTTTCTCGTACTCTCCTTTGTGTCATCACTGGTCATATACTTTATTTGTTTAATTCTTAAATGTTTTATCCCCACTGACGTTATTTCGAGCTTCCTGCAGTTCGTATAAATGACCAGAGTAGATTTTGTCCCGTTGTCGTCATTAATCTCTGGGTTTCTGTGGTTGGACTTCTCTCAGTGTGGCTGGCTGTGGAGTTTATAACCTCATCTCTGACTCCAGGAAGATAAAATAACAAAAAGGCCTGTTAATAAAATAATTATTAAAGAATTTGAAAAAATAAATAAATAAAATTTAAAAGTAATATTATTAAAGTAATTGCATGAATTGAAAGAGGCAGTACATAAACCCCATCACTGATGTCAGTAAAAACCTTATATTATTGGTGATCTTTTATGCTTTCACATCAGTGGCGATGTGATAATATGAATTACAAGTTTCTCAGCATCTTAAAACCTTAGAAGTCTTTAGATAATATCAGAAATACACTAATGTCCCGCTAAAACAAGAAAGTTTACAAAAAAGACAAGGCTCTCATCTGACAATAATGATAACAATGATAAATAATATTTAACTTTATTTATAGAGCACTTGTCTTAACAGCAGATTCAAACCAAAGAGCAATAAAATAACCATAGAAAATGTAAACAGTGATCACTAAATATAGACAATGAGGAATAAATGAAAGTTTAAGAACAATGTAATGTAATATTACAAAGTTTAAGATTTGGTAGAAATATACCTTAATGTAGGTGCTGTTTTTAGCAAAACTGTTTTCAAAAATCTGAATATTTAAATCTAAAATAGCTCGATGGTGAGAAGGTCTGTGCAGTAATTGTTCAGCTGAGATTCACTGTGTGACTGCTGGAGGAGCAAACTTTAAACTTCTTTTTGGAGAAGGAACCAAACTAACTGCAGTAATCAGTGAGTGTCAAAAATTCATATATTTGAATTTAACCGTTTGTTGAATGCTCATGGGAAGCTATTTTTGGTACTGACGCAATTTAAAGTCAAAGCATCTCCAGCTGTAAACTTTATGAAAGCTAAATGACGAGGCAAATCCGTTTTATATAGCTGAAATCATGTTATTTTGTCCTATCTCAAACATTTTGACCATGATAATATTTGTAATTTGTCAGCAGCATATTGCAGGAATTGCATATTTTCTGAGTTATTACTACATGTTTTAAATACTTAAAAGTTCTCTTTGGGATTCATAGAAACAAACCTCCACGTCTGAGTTTATGTGGTTGAATTTCTCAGAGTGTGACGTACTCTGGAGCATCTAAACTCACCTTTGGATCCGCTGTTAAACTAACAGTTTTGTCCAGTAAGTAAAATGATTGATGATTTAATTTAGGACGGTCTCTGGAGATGCACCCACATCTTGCTAAGACAAGCATGTTTTACCTCATTCCTTAAATTTCAAAACTTTTAGATGCATTTATTTTGAACGTGGCAGGAGTCAAGTCAGTTTTATTTATAGAGCCCATTATCACAAAACATGGTTTGCCTCAGAGGGCTTTACAGTGTACGACATCCCTCTGCCCTCAGACCCTCACATCACCCAGGAGCAATATATTAAAATTAGCCCAAAACAAACAAACAGACAGACAGACAGACAGACAGACCATTAAGTCCCCTTCACTCCTTTATAAGACGAATGACTTTTTGCTTTAATGTTCGTCCTCTCTTTACCGTTTGCAGTTAGCTGTATTGCGTCCAGTGTGATGATGAAATAGTCTCTGTAGTTATTGTTCAGAGAGATTCACTGTGTGACTGTTGGAGGAAACAGACGGCAGATTTTTGGAAAAGGGAGCAAACTAACAGTAGAAAGCAGTGAGTATTACCAGTTTAAATATTCAAGACTGACAAACGCTTTTTTATGCAGTTTAATTTTTACCATCATTCAAACAAAGCTCTGTTTGTGACTGACGTAATTATGAAAGAAAGCAAAGATCACATGGAAGAGTTCGTCTGGCTTTTGCAAATCAGCCTGAATTAAAAAGACTAATTTTTGAGAGTAATTGTGTTTAATGGAACAATGAAACATGCAGTTAAAAATAGCATGTTGGTAAAAATAAAGCTGTTTGCAGACGATGCCGTGCACTTTATCACTCGTGAACTTTAAACTGCAGTTTTTTTGTTGAGTTAACAAACACTGTGTGACTGGGACAGGAAACTGGAAAGTAATTTTTGGGGAGGGCATCAAAGTGATCATAGAGACCAGTAAGTTAAGTTTATTACTTTTTTTGAATATTACTTGTTACTGAATGATATTCAGATTATCGAATTGGGCACATTAATAAACTAAAAACCCCATGAAAGAACAAATATCTGTTCAGGCCGTCCATTCTTCACTTCCTGCAAACAAAAGAACCACCTGCGCTTTATTTGTTTGTTTTGATTGTGCAGCAAATTAAAAACTTAATCTACTTTATTATTTAAACCACGAGTGAATTTAACAAAAAACCCCACTGTGCCACATAATAAGAAATATTCTTACGTATTATTACTGTGCATATTGATCCCTTTATTTGTGACGACGCCTTTCTTTTGTTACTCGTAAACCTCAGCAAACAGCAGAACAGTACAGTGCAGTCAGCTGCTTTCAGATTTAAACGAAAGTCATACGTTTAAAATGAGCAGAGTGAGAATATTCCAAATTAAAAACATAAACTTTAGATGTTTTGTCAGCTAATTGTAATAAGAGAAGCAAACTCGTCTCGCACCGACGCTGTTAATAACATGCATCAAAATAGTGATTACAAAATAATGTATTTGTGCTCTGAAACCGATGGACTGTCGGCCGGTTTGGTTTTGATGCCTCAGAAAATGATTCTTGAGATTTACGTCTTTGGATTCATGACTGTGTGAATGTTGATGGTTATGGGAACAAAGTCATCTTTGGTTCTGGCACAAAACTGAATATTGAATCAAGTAAGTTACATGATTTTCTTTTGAGGCAGAAGACACTTTGAAGAAATTTTGGTGAAATTTTGATGCATTTAAACAAGTCTGATTCAGCATTTTGAGCCGTTTCGACACCAGCAACCTAAATGCTTCAAAAAGAGCTCCAGACCCGCGTCTCGCTGCGGTAACTGTTCGACCTTTTGCTTTTCAGTCTTTTTTTTTGTTTACACATTTATGGCACCAAATAATTTTTTTCTTCCTGAATTGCAGCCATTCTCATCCCTACATTTAATTTCCTTTTAAGCTTAATAACACGAACATATGAACTGCGCAAATATCATTTGGCTATTTTAAAACTGAAACAGAGAAGCCTGATGAGGAAACAGCTCATGTCATCCATGTCTGGGTTCACGCACTTGGCTTTCTCTTTGTGTGACTGCTTATGGAAACTCAATTTTCATCTTTGGTTCTGGGACAAAACTGAGAGTTGAATCACGTAAGTTTTTCATGAATTTGCGAGGAATAACCTAATGCAGCTCTGTAAACTCGACATTTTCATCTCGATTTATGCCAGCGTGAGTTTAAACATCGAACTCCGGCAATCGTTTCATTTCTGAAAAGCCACATTACGGTTTATGCACATGCTTAATATTTGAGTTAAGGTTTCTCATGCATAAATCCAATTTCTTTAAGCTGAATAACACATAGCACATATCTATAGTCTAATCCATTAAGGACATGAAACAGTGAGGGCAAAGTCCGGGCCACTGATCCTGTTGTTTTTGTATTTGCGTTTCCTGTTGTGTGACTGGAAATTCAAACGCGAGGCTCATCTTTGGTTCTGGCAGCAAACTTATAGTTGGATCAGGTAAAAAAATGACTTCATGTGTTAACAATAATGTTCAATCTAATGTAGCCGAACTCTTTTTTTTCATGTGGTTCTACAGTCTCTAATATAAAAAAACTTTATTCATATAGCAGCTTTTCAAAAACATTTACAAAATGCTTTTTGAACAAAGCAAAGCAGAACTGCACAGACGGCACAGACCTATTGAGCACAAGCGAGACCAAACGAGGGAAAAATTCAGATCAAATTAAACCCAGAGGATGAATAATGTAAGATTCAGGATGCATTATATCAGTCTAAAATAATACAAAGAAATAGACCAAATACGACAGCAACTAAAGCAATAAATGCGATAAAACCATGAATAAAATAAAACAAAAAAGATAAAAAGGTAAAATAGATCAAATGCAATAAAAGAAATTTAAAGAAATAAAGACGAGATCACAAAGAAACAAAACTAAAAAAATATCATAGCTGAACCTTAACTTAACAGAAATATGTTGTTATATTTCATTTCTAAAATATTACCTCTTCTTTGCAGTAAGATCTTTTTTTTTTTTTTTTTTCACTAATCACTAGTTTTGTTATAGGAATAGTTTTATCAGGAAAAAGTCAGTGATTGACTGCAGGGTTTATGTATCCGGCTCTTTTGTTGTGCGACTGGCTTTTCAAATGACAAACTCCTCTTTGGTTCTGGCACAAAACTGATTGTTGAATCCGGTAAGTTTCTTCATTTGATTTCCTCATTTTTAACAAATGTTGGATCTTAATTGAACATGTTTCACTTCATTCTGGGCGGCTGAAATGTCCACTGGCAAATAAAAAAATACTAGGTTAACCTTTACTTCACTCAGAAAATCTATAAAACTCAATTACACTTCTATAATTTCCATTTCTAAAACATAACATTTTCTGTATGCTGCGTCCTGATAGATATAAAATATTTCAGATGCTCATCTAGTGAATCTCAAATCCAGTTATTTTTAAGCAATCTCAGTTAGATTCAATTAGATTGGATCAGAAACTTTGAGGAAAAATCAGCCTCTTTTTAAATGTACGAGTTTCTTCGTGAGGAAACAGTTTGGCGGTAAATGTTTCGAGTCGAGGCACTGTGTGACTGATTCATCGGGAACTGGGAGGATGAAGTTTGGAAAAGGGACCAAACTGACGGTTGAAAGCAGTGAGTTTCAACAAATTTTAAATTCAACAGGAAAACGACTCATTTTAGTTGCATCCCAAATCTAAAGACATATTTTGACTCTGATAAAATTGTTCATGTTGAGGATTTCTGTCATTTGAGGCTCATAAAACCATTTCAAAACTCTTTCAAATTTAAAAAACAGTCCTCATCAACTCAAAACAAGACTGTTTTAACCCCGTTTGGGACAGCTCGCCTCGAGGAAATTATTAGCTTCCATAATATAGTTTACTTTAGAAGACAACATTAACGGTAACGGTAACGTTCAATAGTTGAGGATAAAATCTAAAAAGTTTGAAGGGGGTCCCCAAAACACTATTATTTATTCAGTAGTAAATGCCAATTTGAAAATTACAGCTGAATCGGGTATTCATATACATTTGTTTGCGGATGACGTGATTTAGTACTTCACTGTTTTTAAATTTAGATTTTGTCCAGAAAGAAAAAAAACTGAAACAGAGCTTGTTTTCTGATGAGCATTTTTTTGAGGAAGGAATCTGATTAGTTGTTGAGGGTCAAAGACTTCGACTCTAAATTTAAACAGTTGTTTGTGTTTTTGAAGCCACACGAGAAAACGGTTTATTGTTCCGATCGGATCCACCGTGCGACTGCTTCAGGATCTAACCGGAGGCTTGTTTTTGGAGAAGGAACCAAACTGACTGTAGAGAGCAGAATTTAAATATTCAATAAGTCAATTACAGTTTGTTCTGACAAGCAGACACAAGCTGTCTCTTTAACTTAGAAAAGCATAATTTATAGCCATCACTTCCCTCCTTAATTTATACACTTAACCCTAACCCTAACCCACTTTTTAAGCATTTTTAAACACTATGTGCACCTACAAGATTTTAAATAAATGCTTTTATTTCTACAGCAAAGTCAAAGATTTAACTCCCAGACTTTATGAGAAGTATTTAGATGTTTCTCATTTAAAAGATCTACATTAACGCAACAGCTGAGAGTTGAATAAGGTCAGTTATTAAGCTGTTTGCAGATGATGTGATTAAAGTTGTTGCTGTGACAAACTTAGTTATTGCAGTTATAGTTAAAGTTAAACTGGAAAATAACTTTTGCCGAAGGATTCATGCTGCATGTTGATGCCAGTAAGTATTGCTGGTTTATTTGTATAATGTGGTATATTTAGAGCGTGAGTCCATCAGGTTTTGTTCCTTAGCAGTGGAGAGATATCATGGGGAAAACATAAAACCAACAGAAATATAATTTGTTTTATATCATGACCACCACAAAATTACACGTTACCTTGAAAAACATGGATGAATCGTCAGCATGTACAGGTGCCAGCCCGTAATGTTGGAAACAGATCACATTAGATTAAACATACAGATTGAAATTTGACAAAAACCCACACATTTTAGATATTTTATTTTAATTACAATTCATTCAGAACTGCGTTCATACTCTTAAAATTTGAATAAGTCACCTTCATTATGATATGCAACTTTAATGAGTGCATAAATACAAATACAATCTGTTTTACATTGTAAACATATATATATATTTACTATAGCCTCTGATCACTGAGGTCCTTAGAAAAAAAACATTTGCCTCTCTAAAGATTCAAATAATTTACAGTTGAGATTTTGCTTATTCTGGTAATACAAAAGAAAAACAGTCTAATTAAAATCTAACCATATTTTAAACATTTATTTTCATTGCTACTAATGTCATAAAAAACATGTTAACATTCTGGACTGCACATATAAATCATTATTCTAGCATTTAAATCAATAAATTCACTGGACTTCTTATGAATCAGTCAGCTGTCGTATTTTAGTGGATGTTAGTGTTTTATGTATTTGACTTTCAAACTGTGCGACTGACTCCGGGCGTTACAAACTCATCTTTGGTGGCGGCACAAAACTGATCGTTGCCTTACGTAAGTCAGTTTCCAAACTTTAATGAAAAAGCACAACTTAATTCAACAATCTTTGTTTTTAGAGTAAAAAACATCAGCTGCAATGTTAGTGTTTATGATAAACGTTGTAAGATTTGCACATTCTCTATCTTTTGTGCTTCTTAGAATATATATATATATATGTGTGTGTGTGTGTGTGTGTGTGTAATGTTTTATATTACTCTGCCATTTTTTAAATTTAACAACACTCACAATACTCATAACAATTCATTCACAAGTGCGTACCTTAAAAACAGGTTATTTTGAATTCCAGCCCAGTAAACGTGTTTCCACACAGACAGTTGGACCGCTGACCTCAGACTGGCTTCTAATATGTAAAAATACGTCAGTTTCTTAATCTTAATTCTTAATAGTTTTCAGGACTGTCTGCATTTGTTTTTGCTGAGTGTGTTTCCAGTGTGTGAATGCTGGAGTGAAGCTCCTCTTCAGCACTGGATCGACTCTGCGTGTCCAAACAAGTAAGAAGAAACTTTTTAAACTTTTTAAAAAGGTAGTTATTGGAAAAACAGCAAATGCACGCAAAATAAACATATAATTTAGTTCCTTTATCAGAATCTGACACTGGACTGCTGAAGGTTAAACTTCAGCGGAGGGAACGAGGACTGAAGGAATAACCCAGCAGCCTGTTATCACTCTGGTTAGTCAAATCCAGAATAACATGAATCCTGTTATGTGTATTCTAATATCATGATGACGGCAGTCACATATCATAATTAGTTTGAGTTGGAAAATTAGGCCATTATAGTTCATAAGTAAAAATGCTCGCGTACCATCTGCAGTAGCAGTTCTGCTGTGACCTTTTGTCCTTTTTTTCTGTAGCCTTTCCATAAATGAAGTATTCAAAAGTTTTGGATGTTAAAGACATGTAGGTATTGTAGCTGTGGGTCAGTGTTTCTGTAGCTGTTGTTGTCACGGTGTGACTGGATCTGGACTCAATAAGATCCTCTTCGGCTCCGGCACCAAACTGATGGTAGAATCCAGTAAGTTTGTTTTTCTCACGTTATCAGCTGACGTCCGATCTTTGATCTAATCTCTGACTCTGGACTCGCGTCACGTCCACTTAGATTGTACATTTTGGTCAAAGTGTAAACTATCTTTTCAGAAAGGTTTGTACACGGTAAACAGAAACATGCTCATTTATCCCTCGACCCTTTGAAACCTGAGCAAATTGGTTTGATTTCTTTCATAAACCGGGGAAAAGGCCATATACATTTTAAGAAGGCATGGCCCAAAAATAGCAAGAAATTTGTTAAAATTTACAAAAAATGACCTGAATATGAGCAAAAAAATTAAAAACAAACAAACAAACAAAAAAAAACCACACACACACACAAGAAAATGAGCCAAAAAATAAAATTAAAAAACGATATATTGTTCTGTTACATAATTCTTTAATATATAATATAATGATTCTATATATTTTTCTTTGGCTATTTCACTGTGGTTTTTGATAATTTTCATGTAATTCTCCCTCTTTAAAAAACAAATAAACAAACAAAAATGAATTTTCTTCATCAACTTTCATTAATTAGATATTTATTCCCCAAAAATTGGTTTGGGGCCAGGTCATAAAGGGTTAAATATAAAGATTATTCTCCATTATAGAGCTAAAGATTTAAACTTTTGAGTAATTATCAGGGTTTTGTTAAAGAAAAAATGCATTTGGTTTATTTGAGGGTTATTGTGAGAAGACCAGTCATCCAAATTACACTAATTACCTTCAACACAAATAAGTTTTTTGCCTCAGTGACAGAAAAAAACCTTTAAAGTTAAAAATGCAGGGTTTTAAAATTAAAGTCGTTTTAATGGCAGTTTTTCCTTTTTTTAAAAAAAAATTATTCAGTCACTATTTAAAGGGTTGGTGCAAAACATGTCTAGCTAATATTTTCATCCACCGTCACCAATAACAACAATAATGAAGGTGAAAGGAGAAATCCTCGTGAACTTGAGATTATTTTAAGAAACAAGTTCTTTGTATATGTTTAAATAACATCGACAAAATTACTACAGACACGAACATCCTTTATTGTTATTATTATTATTATTATTATTATTATTATTATTATTATTATTAGACTTAATTTGACTTTTTCCAGGTGCAAACTGGTTAATATTTTGAGACGTCCTTCTTTAGCAGCAGATCAGTCGTAGGATTTAAATCCAGCCAAAACTGGATTGGCAGCAGATCGATTCTGTTTGTACAAATCAGGAAGAAAATCAGCTTCTGTAAAATAAACCTTTTCTAGCTTTAAATATCAGTTTCCCTTTGAAAATGTAACTGTGGAAATTTAAAGTTTACGTTAATAACCAAAACTTTTTACCGTGAAAAAAAGTTTCAGGAGAGAAAATGACAATATATGATTAGAATTATACAAACAAGAAAACATTTTTCATATCTGATCAATAATGGATGACAAAGATTTGAGTCTATCTTAACAAAATATGAAGCTCGAGTTTTTGACTCGCAGCCGAGTGCTGTGTGACTGACTCTGGACTCCGAAAACTCTACTTTGGAGGAGGAATCAAGTTAATTCTTGAAAGCAGTGAGTTAAATCTCATTTATTTATCTTTATTTGTAACAAAAAGTGATTCTTTCAGACTGTTTTCTCTTCACCTCAATTTGATACAACAAAAGCGATCAGCAGTCAGGTTAATCTTTTTAATCACTGACTGTTTTCTTGAAAAACTGATTAAATAGTTCATGTGGGCTCATTGCTCACAATCACACCCAAAATTAGCAAAATGATCAACTTTAACAAAAACCATCTGACTGCACACGAAAAAACCATCCAGACTGAACAGATTTAACTTTTGTTAAAATGTGTTTATTAGCACCAAATCTTTAATACTAATATTGAAATTAAACCAATTACACCTTTAAATTCACCTTTAAATGTTCTTTTATCTTCTGAGAATTAAAGCTAATTACACAGAATTTCTTATTGCAGAAAAGAACAATACAAACATCTACATTTACTCCAACGATTTTATCAAATGCTTCTTGAGCAAAACCACAAATGTACACAAACAAAATAATTTTTAAAAATCATGTAGTTGCTAAGTTTTTATGATTCTTGGCGTTTGTGAAGGAGGTTGTGAGTTATCGCTCAGCCGTCCTGAACTGTGTGACTACAGGCGGTTTTGGAAAACTTCAGTTTGGATCTGGCATTAAACTCATCGTCCATGATGGTGAGTAAAAACTGCTGATTGCAATTAAATCATAAAGACAAAAATGTGATTACTTATTAAAGAAATATATATATATATATATTTCAGTCTGACACTTGTCATTTAATCCATTAAAATGTGATGAGAAGAGCCTCCTCCTGTAGGAAAATACAACACAAATATCTTGAATTTCATGGGTGACTCCAAAGTGTTGATCAGCTCTTATGTGAACATGAACAAATATACAAAATCATTACAAAATTATCACATTTGATTTTCGAATTCAAAAAAGAGTTCATTTAACATTAAAATATTTTCACCAGAAGTTAAAGGAGAGAGTGAAATCCACAACTCTAAAAACATTCTGCAGGTGTAAATGCCTTTATTTTTTTAATGGATTAAAATGGTCAAAAATCAAATCTTAATTCAGCCGCCCGCAGAGTTTATGTGGTGAAGCGTCTCAGTGTGTGAATGACGGGACTGGAAGGCTGAAGTTTGGACGAGGGACTGAGCTGAAAATACAAATCAGTAAGAGTTTATGTTCATTAACCAGAAACTAACTGAGTCAATCTGCGACAACTCATTTACCAGCTGAAACCAAAGCTAATTTATCAATTAATATTGTTCAAAAACACAAGAAGAAGTTAGAGGGTATGAGTTACTAGAAAGTTACCAGAGATTTACCCCCAGAAAACGGGAAAGAAAGAAAGATTTAAAAAAATGTGTAAATATTAAGATAAAATACTCAATAATATTTACATGATTAATATTATAAATATAGTTTTCTGGACATTTTCCGTATTTGATTCAATTATTATAAACTTTTTACTAATTTCTCAATCCCGATGTCTCGTTTTCTCTTTTAAATCCTTTGTTTAAGGTCTTTTTTTGTCATCTTTCCCTAGTTTCTTGCAAATTGTGGGACATCTCAGGTCAAGTTGCTCATTGCCTTTTTAGTCGCATTTTCAAAATAAATCAAACCAATTTGCTCAAATTTCAAAGGCTTAAATTTTTGTGAAGAGCGTCAGAGCGCAGCACATAAAACCTGAGGTCATTCCAGGTTTCAGAGGATTAAATCACAAAAAAATAGCATTCTAAAATAGTAATTTTTATTTTTTGTAATTTTAATAGTTTCCCACTGCTATGTGAGGGAATAAAAAGCTGCGTTAGATAAATTATATAAAGTTACTTGACTGGCAGGAAAGTTATTGATGACAATATTGAGAAGCAATGATTCAACTCTTACAAAAATGAAATATTAGCTGCTAACAGTCGTGGTAACTGAACACTTTTTGGAAGTTTTGGTTGTCCTAAAAGGGAAATGTTATTTCTTTAAGCTCTGCTAACTACCTTTAATTATTATGCTTCTATATTTGACATCAAAAAGAAAAAACAATGAAATAATAATAATAATTTCATGTAAAGAAATTATTAAGAATAAGTAAATTATTAGATAAGAATAAAACAAAATGCAAAAAGACAATTTGTCCATTCACAGGAGCAATTTCATCACGTTTCTAAATACATCAAATTAAATTACCTCCATACATCAGTTCTTCATAGATTTTAAAAGATCTCCCATTTCAGAAAGAAACTGAAACATACAAAGAGAAAACATGAATAAAACCTCGTATTTCTGAAGTCTTTCAAACCTCTGAAGTGTCTCAGTAATCGTTCAGCCTCCCTAAACTGTGTGACTGGAGCTGCTTTCCAAAAACTGCAGTTTGGATCTGGAATTAACCTCATTGTCCATCAAAGTGAGTAAAATTAGTTTTTGGGATAAACAGGCATAAATATAAACATGTTTCTCCTTTTAACTGAACATTTAATCATTTTAAAAGTTATGAGAACAAGGTGTTGTATTGCAGGAGTAACATTTTGCAGAAAAAATTAAGATAAAAATATAAAGATTTACTTTGGGAGCTTTAAAGTTTTCATCAGTGCTGATGTGATGTGAAAAATCTCGCAGTTATTAAGACGCTGAAACTCTAAGTGTTTGTGATGTAGATTGTGAGTTATCGATCAGTCCGACTGAACTGTGTGACTGCAGGCGGTTACCAAAAACTGCAGTTTGGATCTGGAGTTAAAGTCATCGTCCAGAACAGTGAGTCAAAACTGTTAAAAACATATAAATTATTAAAACTGATATCTCATAAGATCTAACAGTAATGTGAGGATAAACAAATATTTGTATGCGAGTCCTCCAAAATTTTCATCAGAAACTACTTAAGCAAAATGACAAACATGCAAAAAGAACAAAATAAATGAATTAAAAAAGTAAAGTAATTGAAAGAAGCAGAATTTGTGAAGGAGGTTCTGAGTTATTATGACTGGTTCCCCAAAACTGCAGTTTGGATCTGGAATTAAAGTCATCGTCCTTGACTGTGAGTAAAAAAGTAAAACTTATTAAAACTTAAATCTTTTCAGAACAAAAGGTAATCTTGCTGTGATCAGCCTGCTGTTACTGTCAGAAAATATGAACATCAAGGCTAAAAATGTAAGTACTTCCAATTTTTTATCAGAACTTTGGCAGAACCACGAACATACAAAAGACAATATTAAAATCATAAAGTATGATTGGATTAAAGTTCGTGAAGGAGGCTCCGAGTTATTGATCAGCCTCCCTTAACTGTGAGACGACGACTGATTACCAAAGACTCCAGTTTGGATCAGGGACCGAACTCATCGTCAGGAACAGTGAGTAAAATCAGAACTGTGACAGAACAAACCCATAAATCTGCTCTGAGAGTAGAAAGAAATTTACCTGAATGAGTTATTCCATACAAATATTGAAGATCAGCGTGGCTACTGGCCCTTTATGTATATAAATGTGTTCAATAATTTGCTACCGACTGTTTTTAGGAATCAGCAACTGGATTTTAAACATTAGTTTCAACAATCAAACACATTCATCACCTATTTTGTCTTAGAAATAATGAAGGCGTTTAAGGGAAGGTTAAACCAGGTGTTACTGTTAAACCTTCTAATTATTATAATGACAGTAAACTAAGAACTAACATTTAACAGAATTTTGGCCAAAATTGTCAAGATTAAGTTTTATGCCTAAAAACGTGACTTAATTCACATTTTACCTGAGTGTTTGATTGCAAAGTGCAGCTGGGTTTAAGTTGACTCCGATTCTGCTCCCCGGTGTATTTGGACTGAACTCAGACACTGTGTGAATTACGCAGCCAACAAACTGCTGTTTGGATCCGGCGCTGAGTGGACAGTTTACACCAGTAAGTCTCTTTATCCGCCAAACTGGCCAGCGCCTTTTTCATTTTGAACTCGTGAAAAAAATCACTTCGGTTGCGTTTTTCCCCCCCGGGGCTTACATGGAGTTAAAAGAGTCATGTCAACATGGATCTTATTATATCTTATCTTATTATATCTAATTATTATTGAGTTTTTCATATTTAAACAAAAGCAATGACAACAATGACGTGAACACTGTAAAACTAAGATAAAAAAGGATAAAATAAAAACCAGCCCAAACTAACAATACGCGCTGCAAGAAATGTGCACATGGGCATGTAAAAAAAATGAATAAATACAATTTTATACATATATAATATAAATAAAGACATGCACATATCAGCATACATGCATATGTACATACATATAATGAAAAAAAATAAAAACATAACATATACAGGCAGTTAAGACAGAAAGCCCCCTCCAAAGAAAAAGTGTCATGCCCAGATCGGCATGTTGACTGCTGGGACCAACGCAGCAAGATCCTTTTTTTTGCCAAAAATAAAAGAGCAGTCAGCAAAGATTTAATGTCTGTAAAAGGTCGTCTGTAGTTTTTGATGTAACAGATAAAATGTTAAAGACATAGAGAATTGTTGACCAGTGACCTCCGGGATCGCAGAATGGACATCTCGTCAAAATGTTTGATTGAGATCACGTGACCAAAAAAAAAAACAAAAAACATGCAGAAATGTACTTTTTGCATTTAAAACAAAGGTTTGATGAGCTGTTGAACTTAATATTATCTTCAACTGTCTAATTTAAGACTGCAGTTTTCACTCGAATGCATCGGTCCTTGGTGTTTAATTCATAAGTAAAATTAATGCAGAACATTTCCGATTAAATCAAAGACGTAACGAATAAGATTTGGCTGAGGTGTATGTTTTGTCTAAGTTTGACTATTTCGTCATTTCAGTTATTAAACTCTAAATTTCAGACTAATTATGTTACAACAAAACAAACAGGCATTTAGATGCTGTTAAGAATGTTCTTATCGACTCTCATCTTTGAGATGATTGATCGTTTTATTTCATGGAGTTAAAAAATGAATATTTTAAAAGTCTTTGTGGTTTTTGAGCTGACGACATTTGCAGTGTGAATGACGCTGCACGCAAACTCATCTTTGGAAGAGGAGCTAGAGTCCTCATACAGCCCAGTAAGAATGAATCAAAAGCTTTTTTAATATCTGTTCGTTTGTTTGTGTGAGAATTACAATAACTTTGTTTCAAAAGTAATTTTCTGCAGTAAGCCACAAAGTGCTCAACAGAGCATCATAAAATACATCAAACTCTGCAGGACAAAATAAAATGGGAAACCATCGGAGATAGGCAGCAATAATGTGAATAAACTATTAGATTGTTGGATTTTCTCCTCTTAAAACTGCAGTTTGCCTCAAATTTTGGGGCCTTCAGAGAAAAGCTTTGTGAAGTCAATTCAACCCCAAATCCTCCAGTTTGATTAAACAATTAAAGAGTTAACCTTTAAAAATCAGCTTTGACTTTAAATATCTGAACAGAAACAAACGAACCCTCAGCTCAGTCACTGATCAATCAGCACCATATTTTTAAAAACTCTTACAGGTATAAATGAGTGTTTTTTGGAAAATTGTCCTGAATCCAGGATTGCCCGTTGAGATGCTCAGTGAGTTTGTGGCCTAAAGCGTCTCAGTGTGTGAATGACGGCACTCGGAGGCTGATCTTTGGACGAGGAACTGAGCTCAAAACACAAAACAGTAAGATTTTATGTTCGGTGAACAGAACAGATGATGAAAAACTCGCTGACTCACTAACAGTTTACAAAAGTCCAACATAACATTGTTAAAATGGCAAATGATATTTTACGACATTGGAATTCAGCAACAGTTGATTATTGAGTTAAACTAAGTTTAAAAAAGAAAAAAAAAAAGAAAAAAGTTAAACTAGAAAAAAAAAATCTCAATTATCTTGGATATGGATGGGATGATATCGAGGCTAAAGCTATAAAAATCACATGATAGAGAGTTTACTTAATGTCTGTGCAGTTACATCAAATATAAATATTCCTAAAGTCAAAAACAAATGTCAAGTGTTTGAGTTGTGACAAACTTTGGTCAAATTTAACTCTCAGTATACAAAAATACTACAGTGAGAGCTGTGAACCACCATCCTGTTCCTCCGCATCAGCTTTAAGACTCATTACAACATACAAATAGATCATAAACCAGAGTGTGAAATGATCACGGCGAAGACTGAAATGTGAATAATCAGAAGAGACGGTAAAAGTGAGAAGACGACAACAGTGTCGGTCGTTTTTGTCTCAGCTGTCGCTGATGTGTGACTCAGACTGGATCTGGAAAGATCTTGTTCGGATCAGGAATTCATCTGTCAGCAGAAACAAGTGAGTCTGCTTCTATTCATTAAACAGCTGATTATTTGGTCTCAGGTCCGTTTAAATGGTCCGTTTAAATGGTTAAATGGCTAAATTCAATGGTTTAAATGGTTTCCTTTTTAAAGCTGTAGTGAAAAATGTTTCAGGAAAAAATAAAAAAGGTAGGATGATTTAGTTACTTATTTCTAATTATTATAATTATGTATTTAGAATTTCTAGAGTTTAAAATATCTAGAATTTCCTTTTTTATTTCCCCCCCTTAATTTAAGGAAATTTTCAGGTCATTTTTGAATTATTATTATTAATTATTTTATTTCAAAAATTTAATTTATTTTTTTTTTTAACAAATTTCTTGTTAATTTGTGGTTCATTTCTGTTGATGGTCGTTCTTATATGTTTGAAAGAAGTCAAGCCAATTTATTAGCATTCACACGTCACAACTAAACTCTGGATGAGTTCATATTTAGAAAAGTGGTTTACAGTATCGTCAGACTTCAGATATTATCTTAAAAACTACAGAGTTTTTTTTTTTTTATAACTTTAACAGTCATTAAACATTAATATTGCAGTAAGAGTCATTGGATGGCGTTGATCACGTTAACACTGATGATCTGAGCTGCCGGGGTTTGTGCCGCTGCAGCTGCAGAGTCCATTTAATCATACAAACAAGTGAGTCATGAAAATCAAACTATGTGACTATTAGTTTCCAGTTTCTTTACTGATAAATGATCAGAACTGATCTGATCTGTCTGCACAAAGTTAAAAAAGTTAATCAGGTTGTAATGTTAAAACAATTACTTCAATAACTGATCAGTTAATTGAGAGAAAATTCACCACTGACAATTTTTGATGTTCAGTTAAATTAAAAACTGCCTGTTAATTATGTAGTTCTAACATCTTCAATGTAAAACATCCCTAAATCAACATTTACAGCTGCTTTTTAAAAAGAATAACTGACAGCGAGATGGTTAAAAGTGATGCCTGCTGATATGAAACACTCGATTTTATGAAAAAGTTCTCCAACAGCAGCCGAATACTTTTGATATGCTTTAGATCCTTTCAGCTCAGGTTCAGTTTTTTTTCTGATTCATCTTAATCAGTTACTGTTCAGCAACTTCTGAAACCATTAAAATGAAATTAGTGATGATAATGATCTATAATTAATTACTGCCATTTCTTTCAAAACTAATGAAAACCATCACCGGTGCAGGCGCACTGTTGATTTCCACGTTTTTGTGAAGGAGTTAATGTCTGTGTGACAAGTGGATGGAAAATAACGTTCGGCCGTGGGATCAGATTAAATGTGTGGCTGAGTGAGTCGAACTTATTCTCTTTATTTCTTTTATTAATAACATTCAACCCCTCGAGAGTTAATGTAAAATATGTCAGAATTAAAATACACCAAACAACACAATTTAACTAAAATGGCCTGTGATGTGTAAGTCGTTTAATATACAGAGTGACCAAAAAAAGCACGCACCGTCTCACTCAGGTAATAAAGGACTGAATGTACTGCGTGTTCACATATACTCTGTGTATGAATACACATGCTCACATATGTCCATAAAAATAACTGTAACACAATAACAGATACATCAAGACAAGTATACACACATCACTCTTCATATAAATCACAATACGCACAACATGTAGATTTGTTAAATTTATATAGAAACGTAAACAGATGTGTCGTCAGTATAACGAAGGATCTCCTGCAGTTTTTGAATGACGATAACTTGCTGTGTGAATAATAACAACTACAAATTTCTGTTTGGATCTGGAATCAAAGTTACTGTAACATCCTGTAAGTGCATTTTCAGTATATTCAGCCATTTAATAACATTCATCATTGTTATAAAAGTCTGCTCATTACAGTCAAACACATCATTAGAAATAATCATTTCAGTTTCTTTGTGTATGCTTTTTTATGTAACATTTTAAACTTGTACTTTTGCTATCTTTGTAATACAACTACTTAAAACAGAAATTTAACAAAGTTACTGATAAAGTGTCTACATTACGTCAAATTACGTCTTTAGTACCTCTTCTTATTCAAAAAAGTAAAGTAAAGTAGTAAGCAAAGCCAACAGTTAACATTTAGTCAAGAGTAACACGAGTCTCACTTATTTGAGCAGACGGACATATTTTTATTAAAACTAGTGATTTTTTTTCTTTTGGTGAAAGTAACAAGACGGGGAGGTCACTTTTAGAGTTTATTGCAGATAAAATTACACATGAGGCTTCCTGGGAATTAAAAATGTTTGTTAAATATGTTTTAAAAATCCCCCTCTCTCTGACCGCTGGTGTTTTTGCTGCCAGATAAATCTGTGTGCGAATAACAACATTAGATTTTTGTTTGGAGCTGGAGTTAAACTTACTATCATGGCAAGTAAGTGTTAGACTTTAGTTAATATTTCACTCACATTTCAATGTAATGCTGCAGATCTCATTGCTAAAAGGATGGTTCAGTGGTTTAATATTTCTAAATCTAGAAGAATGAAGGTACAAAGATCCTAAAGGACCTAAACGAGTCGAAACTGTCAAACACAAAAACAATATGTGACACAATTTGGAGTTTCCAAACTGATATTTGGTGCTGGAACATTAACTTGAAAATTAAAAATGGAAATCAAACTATGTAATCTCAAAATCCTACAAACTGTAATTTACAAATCTCTCTCAGTGACATTGGTATTGTGGATATAACTTTTTTTTTATAACTTTGCATCATGTCTCTTCATCCTAATTTTTTAATCCAGAGACGCTGCAGAACAACAGATTTTTGTTTTTCCAAACCACATTACATCACACGACTGCATAAAATAAAGACAGTATATGCTGTAAATTACTATTTTTATTTCCACTAATGATAAAAGTAAAAAACGAGTCAGTCGAGCCTAATTATCGTTATTGCTGAGGCATCAGTGCAGCTAAACGCTATAATGAACTGAAGATGATTAAATTTCAAATATTTAAAAAAAATCAATCAGGGCTGTTATGAGTTTGAGTTTTTTCAACATTCACGCTGACAGTCAACAACTGAATAAATGCAGAATTTACAATAAAAGAGGAAAGATATTTGTATATGGAATTCACCTAATAAAAAGAAAATAAATGTATAAAATCATATTAAAACTGTACATATTTAAGTACACACATACACCTATATATTTCTACTCATAGATACCATACATAGATAACATACACTTGCATACCACCATGTATACATTTAAAAAGCCATTAAAACAGCTAGATACATACACAACATAATACATTCAATCATCTGTCTTCAAGTCACTGATATTCTCTTTACAATATGCTAATGTATATAAATATATATACTAACACTTAAAACAAGAGGCCAGACATTTATTACACAAATGACTGATGACTTATAGTTATTTGATAAATACTGAAAAGTTTAGAACAGAGTACAGACCACCTGCATTCATATAAATCATGAGCAGCTTTAATGAGGGACCATGTACTGGTTTTGGTAACTGGTTTAGCTCCTGTGTGAATAACTTCAAAACCATATTTGGATCTGGAATCAGAGTGTTTGTGTTATCAAGTAAGTGTGCGTTTCATTTCCACATGGACACATTTTATTTGTCTTTGACATGTGGGAACATTTTTAAATTGATTAATGAATGTTGTCTGAAAGAGGCAAGTTTATTCAAATACTAAATACCACACAAGACAAAACACACCTGTTAGTATTCTGTAATAAATGATTACGCTGCCACAGTTAAACTGAGAAAAATACCAAACCCCATAATTTGGTATTTGCATAAAATGTATAAAGATGTACATGTTTTTTTTTTTGTTTTTTTTTTTTAACAAAATCCACTTTCTAAAAATATAGTTCAGTGTGGGAAACATACAATCGTTGGACCTCACTTTAAAATGTGTAAAAAAAAAAAAAAAAAAAAAAAAGTTCAGTACTTTTTGTAGATACAACAAATAAAGAAATACAATTTTAAAACTGAAAGAAGTGTAAAGAAAATGAAATGTAAACAGTTTTGAGTAATTAATAAAAAAGTGCAGTTCCATGTGCGGACGTGCCTTGTTTCATTAAAATCAGTGAAAAATTCTTATGGATAAAAATGCACACCTGAAGTTGAGCCTCTAAAAGACGTTTAGGAATAATTAAAGATTTGATTTGGGATTTTTTACTGTAAAACATTTTGATGAAGCCGAGTTTTAAATGTTTCAGGGCGACCTTCAGTCACAGTGTGTCTGTGAGTCTTCGGTTGGACGGAAAATCAAACAGCCAGAAAACATTTTCTGACCTCGAACGACAGTCAGCGATGTGTGAACATTTTTCTTCTGTTAATGAGTCGTCCTTTTGTTTTTTGTTCTTTCAGATGAGGAGTACAAGCCGTCCTACTACGAACTGTCAAAGGGTAATACGTCGGTGTGCCTGGCCACCGGCTTCAGCAGACACAAAGCAACAGTGAGCGAACACGGAAGTTTTTTCAATGAGACAAAGGCCGTCCGCATATCAGACGACTCGCTGTACAACCAGGTGGCTTTCATATCGTCCCCGGAGGAGAAGGAAATATGCCTGCAAGGTAACTGTCAATGATATAAATCAGTTTAGCCCAAGCTTGTTTGAATTCATTTGCACACACAAAAACTGCAATAAAATCCTGAGAAATAACAGTTAAAAAAAAAGTGTCAGTAGAAGCCAGCGGACCCCCCTCAGCTAAAAAACAATAATCAATAACAAAAGAGAAGAAAAGTTTTTAAAAAGATATACTGAAAAATAAGACAGAGATAAATGACAGTGAAAAGCAGAAAAAATAACCAGTCAGTCCACATTAACACGAACGTACAACACTTCTGCGGAGTCGTCTGGTTTATCATTTTAACCTGACCATAATGAAATCATTAAATGAACAGAAAATAAAAGTCAATCTGATATTCGCTCATATCACCAATACATTTGGAAAACAGATAATAAAACTGACGCGGTGAGTTCAGATGCTTTCGGACGATTATGAAAAGTAACCAAAAAGTTGAAATCAAAAGCTCATTTGAAAAAAATGGGGGTCAAAAGTTAAATCTGAAAAACAGTTGATTGTGGTGACCATGGTAACCAGGGTTATTAATAACACGTGTGGCTCGTTTTGTGAGACAAATAAATATGACGGTCATAACTAACGATCACTGGTTTGTCTGATTTCTTTCAGCTGCAGGACAATCTGACAAGTGTGAAGATAAACTGGAACAAGGTTCGTATTAAAGTGACCAAACAGCCGACTGAAACCCCGCTCGAGTTTAGATTTCATCTTTGTGGTGATGGTGATGATGATGACGATGATGATGTCTGCAGATGCTGAGGTGAACCTGATGACTGTGACCGTCCTGGGCCTCAGGCTGCTCTTCGTGAAGACGGTCGTCTTTAACGTCCTGCTGACTCTGCGTCTGTGGATCAGTCAGTGTGAGTACGAACCACACCACTCGGAGGCTGTCGGCTCCTCTGTGAGCTCAGATCAGACCGCCGTTTCTTCCGGTCGGTGATCGGATTTCAGCGTGAAGCCTCTTTGTTTTTTATCTGTTGTCCTGGTGACGAACATTTTCACAGCACGCGATTCTCCGAACAGAATCTGCGACAAACACGCCAAACTTCAGCAGCTCGTTCTCATTCCTAACTCTAAACGCCGCTGCCCGGTCAGTCATTTAGGCGTCACACACCGATGCCAAAGAACGCCCGAAGTGGCGGTACGATACGCCACTGAAGGGCGTCGGTTTCTGCGGCGGACGGGTCCAACAAACTCCGGACTGTCACCCAGGAGCCCGCAGTTTGGTTTCCGTATAAATGCAGATTGTAGCGCCTGATGGTTTATTCTGAAGCAAACCACAAGCTTTTGATACAAAAGGAAATCAGCGTAAAAACAAGGTGTTTAACCGGTGTTGTCATTTTATTTTGAAAAAGCTTTTATGCATCTAATGAGCAGAAACGGAACATTTCCTGTGAAAACGGAGGTGAATTTTTAAAAAGACAAAATGCATCAAAGAGGCGTAAACTGACATGCAACCCCGAACGTAAAATGTTCAAACTCCTGACTAGGAAGGACACGTGAAGACGTCCACGAGACACTTAACCGTTGATCCCGATCGTCCAGACCGCTGACCGCAAAGAGACACTGAGGCGATAAGCACAGTTACTTCCTCGACTTTGTGCTCTGAAAGTCTGAAAACGTCACGACTCGGTTTAACGTTGACTTTTTCTATGTTGCTTTTGATATTTCAACCAGAGTTCCCAGTCAGTTTATGGTCATACTGGTGCTGGTCTCCTTTGGATGCTGTTTTAACCCTTTAATTCCCCATCGCCTGGGTCATCATGAGTTTTCTTGAGCTGTATTCAGATGCCTTTTACAGGCGTCGAGCTGAAACATGAGAAAAAATGGTTTTATTTAATTTAAGAAAAAAAAAGATGAAAAAAATGCAATGAACAACAGAAATGTCTCGTAAATGATAAAAAACTCAATAAGAAAGTACCTGGGGGAGATTTATATTATCAAAAACTATGGAAAAATTTCATTTATAAATCTATTTGCTATATATTTACTCTACACAATGAAACTTTTTCTGCACGTTGTTTAGGTCATTTCATGTTTGTTTTTGTTTTTTAACTATTCTTTTTGTTGGTGTTGTTGTTGTTGTTGTTGCTTATTTTCAGGTAATTTTCTTGTATCTTTTTCTTGCAATTTTTTTGGGCCATTTTTTTCAAGTTGCGTTTTTCCTCTTGTGCCTTTCAAGGAAATCAAGCCCATTTGCTCAGGTTTCAAAGGGTTAAAAATGTGCCTGTATGATAAATGTTCTGCAAAGGTAGAAGTGTTTGTAAATGAAAAAATAATATTACAAATAAAATATGCTCATGAAATATTCATCTCAAACTAAAAAGAATAACAGTGTAAACACACACACACACACACACACACACACACACACACATATATACATATACATATATATACATAATATATACATACATATATATATATATATATATATAAGAGTAGAGAAAAGATTCTAATTCAAAGATAAATCTTTAAAATTCTTCAAAATGTCATTTGAGTTTCACTTATGTCGTCTGAATCTGAATAAAACAGAAACTGTCACATTTTGGAAACCTGCAGAGTTTTCGCTGCTCTGTGCGTCTCTGGATTTGTATTAAATCTCTTTCAGGTCACATTCATTTAATATTATTTTGTGTTTTATTTTGTAGAAACTGCAGAACTTCAGAAAAACCTCCATGATGGAAGAAGAAGGTTTTTCGGATGGACTGGATGAGGACATCGCTCAGCCTCGTCTCCTGACGTCTCATTTGATGGACAGAAACTTGTAAAGATGTTGTCTGTTAATCTCAGACTGAGGAGGACATGAGGACGTCCCGTCGTCTTCGGGACGTCTGTCCTGCCGTCGGTCATGTTGTTGCTTTTGATGAATGAATTCTGTAAATATGATGTCACATTTTCTCAGACTGACGTTTCATAAAAACTCTGTGAAAATAAAGACTGAAACGAGAATGTGAAGGACTGTCGAGTTTTATTCATGATTCCTCTGACTGATTTATTGACTCTCACTTTTTAGGATCATACAGAATCTGTTTTTGTGTGCAAAACCAGCAATAATTTAAAGTCTTTTCTCCTCACCTGATTAACCCCTTGAAAGCTGAGCAAACTGGCTTGATTTTTTTTCAAAAACACACAAAAAGTTACAACTTATAGGTTACAAGAAAAATTATCAGAAAAATAGCAACACCAAAAAAAGGTTTAAAAAAGGTAGAAAAAAGGTATAGCAATTCGATTTATAAATGAAAAGGTAAGAACAAATTCATAGTTAATAATTTTGAAAAATGTGTTTTTTTTAGACATTTACCTATTTTTTAAATGATCAACCTTTAATATTTTTTCCCTCTATCCCTCTCTTTTTAAAACCTTATTTTTGGGTCATTTTCTTGTCACCTTTTGCTTATTTTGCGCCAAGTCACTCATTGCCTTTTTAGTCATGTTTTACAAAGAAGTCAAACCAATTCATTCAGGTTTCAAAGGTTTAACATTTTAACACTGAAACACATGAAACATAATCTGACCCAAAAAAGCAAGTATTCCATGTTTTATGTCTCGTGTAGGATGTGCATGAATAAATGTGTTCCTTTAGTTTGTCCAAAAGTCATTTGAAGAGACAGAAATGTAGATTTATTATCCTGTTAAGAGATGTTGAATCTGTTTGAGTTCGGTTTTACCTCAGAGGTCAAACTCTTATTAAACATTTCTAGGATGTTAGGACTTTAGTGTCTTTGCTGTGTCCTCTGTCGGGGGATGGGGGGATATATTTTGAAGAGCTTTATGCTCTCTGGCACCTTCTGGACCCTAAAAGTACAAAAACAATTTTTTTTATTTTTTCTGTCAATTAGAAAACGGTTTTGGGGCCACCAGGGACCCTGTCAAGGGCCAGGTTCGGCTTGTGGGCCGTCAGTTGGGTATCACTGATATGAAGGAATAAACTGAGTCATTTAATAAAGAAATAAAAAGTAGGAGACACTTTCTATATTTCAGTCATTTCCTTCAACATGTGGGCAGCTGATCAGAACTCCGAGTCTCGGTTTGAGACCCCGGGTCTCTGCAGAGTGCCGCACTTGACTGACAGTACTTTGCTGTTTCATTAAACTTCAGTATGAGGACACAGTCGTTTAATAAGATCACAGTTTGAGCTCAAACTGGATCGAGCTGCGGTTTTCTCTGAAGCTTCCTGTTTGTTTCTCTGCACCAAAAACACCAGCAATACACTGACAACTGTGTGTGTGTGTGTGTGTGTGTGTGTGTGTGTGTGTGTGTGTGTGTGTGTGTGTGTTTGTGTGTGAGAGCTGGTTTCCTTCACAAGGTTACTACATGTGGTCACAAACATGCTCGTTTGTATGTTTTTGCTTATTCTCTGACAGTTTTCTTGCCATTTGTTTTAATAATTTCTTGCAGATTTTTGGGTGGCGTCTCCTTAAGCTGCTTATTAACTTCTGATGTTTGTGTAACTTGCAGGTAGACAATCTTTGCATTGCGTACATAAAATTAACCCTTTAAAAAGTTTGTTTTTTGCTTGATCCTGTGTAAATGCATCTAAAATAAAACAGTAATTGTGCATTCATTTTTTTAACTTAATGTTTTTTTGCAGCAGAAATGTGAGGCCTCTGTCTTCTGTGTCATCACATCATGACCTCATGTTACCTCACACACACACACACACACACACACACACACACATAATCAATCTGAAATTAAGGAAAAGAGTAGCTGGACGTTGCTTATGTGCTGTATGGGTAGATTTGGTTTATCGAAGGCAGAAGCAAAAAAAACAACGAAAAATCACAACATTAAATAAGAGCAGCAGAAACGTGACGTGACGAGACAAGACGAGACGAGACGAGACGAGACGAGACGAGACGAGACGAGACATATGATCAAAAAAACTAGGGAGAAATGTCCAGAAAAAATTATTCATATAAATTCTAATATAATAACTGCATTATTTTAACATTAAAATTACAAAATCAAAAGTATGTCAGAGAAAAAACCTTTCATATTATTATTTTTTCCTTTTTTTTAGCACAATCTTTCTTGTTGGTTTTTTTTTCCTTTTTTGGTTTTTTGTTTTCTGGTTATTTTCTTGTCATTTTTTGACGTCAATGTCTCCCTAATTCTTGGACCTTGTCTGTTTAAGTTGCTCATTGCCTTCTTCCTCTCGTGTCTTTAACAGATATCGAGCCAGTTTGTTTCCATGAAAGGTAAATCAATTTGATTCAATTCAAACAACTTTATTTATCCCACAGGGCCGATTCGTTTTCAGCAGACAGACACACAAACATGTACCAGGGAGACGCAGCCAGGACTGAGGCGTGCGTCACAGACAATAACTCAGTAAATCAAAGCGTCAATAGAGGAAATAAATACAAGAATAAGACAAATAACGTAACGTCTCAATAACGGCAGAAATAAATGTGTGTATTAATAATATTATTATGTATGTTTTCAGATAAACATCTCTCAGGTTTCTCGCTTTGTAACGTGTCATTTTCTCATGAGTTGTGGGTGTTTGTATCTGCGATCTGATTGGCTGCTGCTGCTGCTGGAAAATCTTCTGCCTCACTGTTTCCACAGGATGTGGTCGCTCGGCGAGCTGCAACGAGACGCCTGCGTCACAGACGAAGGCGGCGGCGGTTTCTGCCTCAAAGCCTGCTGGGACAGGAAGTGTGTGTGTGTGTGTGTGTGTGTGTGTGTGTGTGTGTGTGTGGGCGGTGCAGAGTGCAGTGTGAGAAGCAGATCAGACGCCTGAACAGAAACCATCAGAGCAGCAGGTCACACGCTCCTGTGTGATAAACGTGTCACTTTATATTTAACTCGTGGGTTCAGGTGTGACTCGGAGCCAGGTGGAGGTCACACGCACCTGCCGAGGGGCCTGAGGCCTCAGCAGGGCCCCAGATACGTCATCCCTTTGAAGATGAAATAAAATAATAGAGAGATCCTAACTATCAGATAAGCTAGAACTGTTTTTATGCACGGGCACGTGGAGTCCACGGGCGTTAATAAATATGATAAACATGAATAAAAGCTACTTATTAAAAACACATGTTGGCTGTAAAACTATTAAAATCAAATTCTACTATAAACAAAGCTTTTAAAGGACCTCTGACAGAAGCCGGACAGTGGGAGTTTTAATTATCAAAATTCTCCCTGCGAGTTTAACAAGATAAACCGGGTGAACTTTAATAAGCATTCATAACAAAACACGACACTGATGCAGCGACAGGTTTCAGACAGAAATCGTATAAAGTGTTGGACTTTAACAGCAGAGTTCTGTCTGAGGTTAGAAACGAACACACTTTGGTGAAGGTTAGAAAAAAAACACGATTCTGGTAAAATATTAATAAAAAAGGTAAACAAAAAAATGCTGCAGTCACTACAAGTACAGTGGATGCTGAATGACAATTTTTTTTTTGGCAGAAAATAACTGAAGTGCATTTCTGTTGAAAACTTTCTTTATATGTTCTGTATCAACATATTTCCAGATATGTTAATCAGCAACATTTCTTCATTATGTTCATAGAAAATCAAATTTGCTCGGTCTCCGTCCAAACATATTTGCTGTTTAAAATTAGTTGTACATAAACATTTTGCAAAAGTTAGGGTTATGTAAACCTTAATGTAACCCCGAATTTTACCCTCTCTTTTTACTGCAAAGTGATTTATTTATGCTTTTTGTCCTCTAATGATTTTTTGAGACCCAGTGATAGTTTAGGATGTTAATATTATTGAATTGAATGATCCCATGCAGATTTAAATATACATTTATACATAACCCTTTACTAACCTGAGTGGGTTTCTTTTTATTTTACCTTATAAAAGTGGACTTGCACTTATTTATTCTACATAAACTACTTTGATTTTATGATTGCTGTCAGGAGTCACTTTTCATTAAACTTTTGCCATATATTAAACTTATGGACTTTTTACATTAACTCATTAATGTACATATGTTTATGTTACTACATCATGCTATCATGCACTGCTTTTTCCTACATCATTCTGCATTTGAACCAGTTGATATTTTAATGGAGCAAATTCACAGATAAATATGCAGTCAATCAACTAACAGAAAAGCAAATGACAGTGAATGTGAAGCTTTTTGGGTCCCTGCTGATGTTACTGTCTCGTCTTATCGGTCCACTGTCTTCAGTCTTCATTTCTGTGTATTATTACATCATCAAACAGGGTTTTATAACTGTAATCATTACATGTCATCATTTCATCCAATAGGGTTTATCATTTTCTGTTTATGTTTGCTTCTTTTAACATTTGTTTTTTATGGTTATAGTGTAAAGTTTTTACATGTAAAAATCATCATCGTCGGTGTAGAGTTTGACCTGCTGCGACAGAAACCACAGCTGTAACCGAGATGGAAAATTCATTTGTTTGTTTGTTGGTTTTGTTTGTTTGTTGGGTTTTCTGCAGGAAGTCAGCGGCAGGATGTGCATGAGGTTTACAAGACGAGGAAGAAGAAACGAAGCTGCAGCAACGAAAAGCTTTCAGGTCACAAACATCCGTCACACACGAAAAACAAACACAACCTCAAAATATTTCCGACACGTGGGGTGGAAAAAATAAATGCAGCTGAAAAAGTGTTTCAAAACTGTTAGAAATGTTGCACTTATGATAAAATAATAACACAATTTAATAAAAAACACAGGAAAACATATATTCTGCATGTAAAAAATTAAAAAATCTGATGATATGATGGCTGTATTTCTATTATCTGTTTTCACAGCAGCCATCAGGTCTACCCACAGGGGGATGTAGAAGTGATTAAAATACATTTATCAAACACTTATATTTCATCTAACAAAAAATGAAGCAAATATATAAACATAAGTGATATATGAGACAAATACAGTAAAAGTATAAGGGCTGTCCACATACCTTTGGCCAAATTTTAAATATTTGATAAAAGGAACTAATAACAGCAAAAATACTTTGTCATAATTAATAGGTATTCTTGTTCATTTCATTATTAGATGTTTTATTTTTAATATTTGACACTTTTAACATTTTATTTTTATTGCCATACCATTTTTATATTACTACAACATTTTTTGTTTTTTATCACATCATGTTTATATTGTTAATACTTGTCATCCATATATAATATATATATATTACATTACATTACATTATATAACACGTATATATAAATATACACACATTAAACATTTCTCATTGAGTACGACACGCTCATTTCCCAG
>NC_056474.1:324015-334743 GCF_008729295.1 Plectropomus leopardus
ACTACAGGTGTGAATGTGTTACCTTTAACTACAGGTGTGAATGTGTTTCCTGAAACTACAGGTGTGAATGTGTTACCTTAAACTACAGGTGTGAATGTGTTACCTTAAACTACAGGTGTGAATGTGTTTCCTGAAACTACAGGTGTGAATGTGTTTCCTGAAACTACAGGTGTGAATGTGTTACCTTCAACTACAGGTGTGAATGTGTTACCTTTAACTACAGGTGTGAATGTGTTACCTTAAACTACAGGTGTGAATGTGTTACCCTAAACTACAGGTGTGAATATGCACTGGCACTGAAGGTATGTATATGTGAGTGTGTGCTGGGACAACAGGTGTGAATGTGAAACTGGATTGCGAGTGTCAGTGTTTATAGTTGACTGGGGCTGCAGGTGTGAATGTGTACAGGGACTTCAGGTATAAATGCTAAGAAATTATGTACCGCAAGTGTGAATGTGACTATGTACTGGGAATACAGGTGTGAGTGTGAACTCAGACTGCAGGTGTGAATGAAAAGAGCTGACTGGTACTGTAGGTGTGAATGTTAGTAGTTGACTGTTTTAGTGCAGGTGTGAATGTGCACTGGTACCAGTAGGAGTTGATGATCTTGCAGAAGGCCAGCTCACAGCACATCTTCAGGTTACTCTGGTGTTCAGCCAGTTCACTGCTGGAGCATCGACTGGGATCAACCTCACAGTTCTCATCTGACTCGTACAGAGCTTTGATGAACTCACCTGGTGACACACACACACACACACACACACACACACACACACACACACACACACAGGTTAGTAACTAAACTTATTACAGTGGCAAAAGTTCAGTGCATCACGATTCGAGAAGTTTACGGCGAGCTGTGCGCCCTCAGTCTGCGCTGTCAAAGGTCAAACCAAAGAAATGCTTCGATCAACAGTTGTCGTTAGATTTTACTAAAAACAAATGTTGCAAGTTCATCTCGTTACCCTCCAGCAGCCTCGCTCATATTTACTCCACTTCTGCCTCTTTTATTCCGCTCCGACTGTTTTTCTTTTTGTTTTTATTCATCCTAAAATTTAAAATATCCCAAAATCCTAGAAATGTCATAAAATCTTAAAAAATGTCCTTAAATCACAGAAATGTCCAAAATTCCCAGAAATGTCCTAAAAACTGAGAAACGTCCCGGAATCCAAGAATAGTCCTAAAATCCTGGAAATGTCCTAAAATCTGACAAATACCCAAATACCAAAAAACGCTCTAAAATCAAAGAAATGTCACCTTTAAATCCTAGAATTGTCCTAAATGAGAAAAATCACCTAAAACCCTAAAATCATGTATGGAGCTGCTGTGCCTGGCCGCTGGCCTCCTGTCATTTCCTTGACTTCAGGTTTGAAAAATGTGATTCAAGCGTTCAACAGTTCTGATGCGTGTGCAAAGTTTGAAAAGTTTCGAGCATCTTCAGCCTTTTAAAAAAACACCCTCAAAGACGCCAAATAAAAACCATAAATAATAAAAACCGTGATTTCTTAAGGGTCTTCCGGCTCTGACGATTAAATGCTCCATCAGTTTTTCGGAAGCTCTCCGTCAGCAGACAAACGGTTTCCAGACTTTGGCGCATCATTAAGCTTTAACGAGTCCCTCCGAGTGTTTGTTCAGCGGGTGACGCAGCAGAACGACTCGGTGAATATTTGTTGAACGTCAGCTGAAAATAACGCAGCGGCTGAACATGCAGAACAATAACTGAAAATAAAAGAGCTCGGCTGAAGAACCCCGCAGAGGACTCGTGTTACCTAACACGCCGCAGGAAGTCAGAAGTTATCGTCTATTTTCAGATGTGACGCTATAAATACAGTAATGAGGGTGAAAATATTTGTGTTTTTGACTCTGAAGTTTTCCTGCTGATGACTAAGTCATGAGAGCCGACGTGATGAGTCTGAGGTTTGTCGGTTCGCGATGACAGCAGGTCTCGCGGGTCTGTGACAGTTTCTTCTTCTTCTGTCACATTCGGGACTATTTTGGGTCTTTTTATGGCGTCTCAGAAACATTTCACAACATGCGAACAGAGGAGAATCACTCAGAGGAGGATGAAGATGATGCAGCAGAACGGAGACATAACTACTCTAAATTTAGCATTCAGCAGCCCGTAAAAAATAATAAAAACGATTCATCAAGACTTTTGATCTAATTTAGGATCGACACGGTACTGCTGCAGGCTCATTTTTTAGAGAATTAACACCAAAAAATATTTAAAAAACCAAACAGCAAAATATACTTGAGCCTCTGAAGATGATTCACTGCTGCTGGAATCTCTGCTTTACTGATTATCGTCACCATCTGAGAGACATTAATTATTAAAACAACATAAATGAACATTTTCCACAGGAAACGCCTCCAGAGAGAAATGAAGCTGTTTGGTTTCTGCTGGAGTCACTCTGTCGTTAACTGCTCTCTCCGACTTTCTGTTTTTACGTCTATTGTTATTGTAGATGTTCACTTTGTAAAGTTCGCTTTAAGTTTAAGCTGAAATTGCGGTTTTATATTTTGCCAAACATTAAGATGTCACAGTGAAGGTGACCTTTGGCCTTTTGGATATTAAAAATAAAATCATCTTTTTCTACTATTTACCATTTATGTAAAATTTCTTCTAATTATGGTCTGAATTCTTCGATCACAGATCACAGTGACTTCTGACTACCAAAATTTCGTCACTTCATCCTTGAGTCCATGTGGACATTTGGGCCAAATTTGAAAGAAAAGGAAAAAAAAATCCCTTAAAATGTTCTTGAGAATGAGCCCAATGATGTCACACTGATTTTTCACCGCCAAATTCTGATCAGTTCATTGTTGAATTGAAGTATGATGTTTGTGCCAAATTTAAAGAAAATTCCTAAGGTGTTTTCTTAAGATATTTCATTCACTAGAATGATCCAGATGCAAGGTCACAGCGACCTTTGACCACCAAAATCTAATCAGTTCATCCTTGAGTCAAGGTGGACGTTTGTGCCATAATTGAGGAAATTGCCTTAAGGCCTTCTATAGATATCATTTTCTAGAATGAAACAGAGTCAAGGTCAAAATGATTATGACCTCTGTCCACCAAAATATAATCAGTTCATCCTCGAGTCCAAATGGACATTTTTGCCACAGTTGTGAAAAAGATTCCCTCAAAATCTTCTTGAGATATCGTGTTCTTGAGAATGAGAACCAACAACATCACAGAGACTTTTCACCGCCAAACTCTAATCAGTTCACTTGTAAATGGAAGTTTGTGCCAAATTTGAGGAAATTCCCTAATGGCCTTCCTGAGATATACCTCTTACAGGAATAAGAGAGCTGCAACATCACAGTGACCGAAATCTAACAAACTCATCGTTGAGTCCAAGTGGACGTTTGTGCCACATTTAACAGACTTCCCTCACCGCGTTCTTTAGTGTTCACAAGAATGAGGCAGACTGACCAACAACCCAAAAACATAATGCTGCCTGCTGCAGCATTTGCAGGGTGAAGGCATAAAAACCTGTGGACAGACGTGTGTGTGTGTGTGTGTGTGTGTGTGTGTGTGTGTGTGTGTGTGTGAGCTGAGACTCACCGAGTGCGTCATGCAGGTATTTCTGTCCCACCAGCTTCAGATACTCCTCGATAGCTTTGGTTGCGAGCGTGTTCTCCCTGAAGATCAGGACATCGTGGTCGGCGCAGCGGTCCACCTCCGACATCACCAGGTCTGTCAGGAAGTCCTGAACCAGAGGAGGCGGAGGAGGAGACGGAGGAGGAGACGGAGGAGGAAGAGGAGGAGGAGACGGTGAGTGAGTGGACAGCAGCTGTCAGTCATGTGAATGTTATCACAATGTGAAAAGTGGATTTATTTGTATTTCATTTTTGCTTTTTCTAAAGACGTGTGGGCGGACTTTCACAGGGCTGACCCTGTTGCTATGGATGACATCATGTTTCTGCGCTGTGATTGGTTGACAGCGACACAGATTGAGATTTTACATTTTTTGAGAAACATTTTTTGGCATGAATTTTCCAAATACATTTGGTTATGTTTTAGCTGTGTATATTTAGTTTTCCAAAACTTTTCCATGACTTTAAAGACCCTGTTTTACTGCAGCTTCATATTCACGGTGCAGACATGACGGAGCTGATTCTCGGACTCTCGGAGAGCGAATAAGCAATTGCGGGCTGCCGATTGGCTGCTGGACTCTGACCTTTGCCCTCCCGGTGCTCTGCAGGATGTGCACGAGTGCGCACGCCATCTCCTCCTTGTTCTTGACGCTGATGACGGGCTCCAGCACCGAGCACAGCATGGTGTAGTTGTTGGTGACAAACTCGGCGAACTCCTTGTACTGCTCCATGGGCAGGATGGAGATGGTCTGGAATCGGGACTTGATGCGGATCGACGGCCCCCCTCCCTTGGCCTTGCTGGTGGTGGGCGTGCTGACCGGGTACCACTTCTCCACAAACTGCCGGCCCATCACGCCCGACACCGGGATGTTCACCAGGCCCACGTAGTTGTTCTTGTCCTTCTTCTTCTTCTTGTCCACGTCGCGGTAGATGTGCACGGTGATGCTGTGCATGGCGGGCAGGCTGGAGAAGTCGAAGTACTCGCCCCAGAACAGGCTGTCGTGGCGGGTCTTGCTGGTGGTTCGTGCGTACAGGACGTCGTCCAGACACAGCTCGCAGAAGTACTTCTTCTTGGGCGGCAGGTCTTTGGCTTCGATGATCCACAGACGCAGCAGGTTCTCCGCCCGCCGACAGTTGTCCTGCGACAGAAACAGCCTCCGTTAACATCAAGGAGGAAAGAGGAGGACAGTTCTTGATTCTTCACCCAAAAAAATATCAATTCTACTTCCTGCGTTTAAATAATCTTTATTTTTAACTTTCAGTATACTTATAGTATTTTTAGATAACTATTTTACAAATATTTTCTGATAGTTTCTCTGAACAGAAAAGTAAGAGAAAATATCAGAGAAATTTAGAGAAATTCGGACTGGACCTTTAAAGTCCATGTTTACGTTTATTCGGACTGACACAATAATTTAACGTTTTCTATCACGATGTAAGTGTACTGATTGTCTGTGTTTGAGCGCCACATAAAAAATCACAGCTGTCCCTTTGAGCTCCTCCTCTTTCGTCCCATCGACCCATTTAGGGGACTTTGTGGGGAGACAGCACATCAACATTTAATGCCACATTCAAGTGTTTCACATCATCTGAAAGCTGAGAAACTGAAGATTAATTCTCAGTCTTGTGTTTGAGTTTTTCTCCTCATGAATCTATAATAAACGTGTTTCAGTTCGGCATTTAGAAAGTTTAGAGTTACAGGAGCTCAGAACATTATGGTGGAAGTAAATGACGGACATTCTCGTGCTCAGTGAAGTTTTATAACTTGTAGCAGCGTTTTTTGGGGTCAATCTCATTTGTTACACAGTATTGGTGCTTAATTTTAGCATTTTTACCACTCGGGAATGATAACATTTTTTAAAAATCTTTAAAATACCTTTAAAATACCACAGAAAGACAGCAAGAGCAGCAGAAAAACCCCTGCTGTCAAAAACCTTAACCCTTTAGACAGTAAACCTACACACACCGAACCCAGAGGTCACTACAGGTCATTTTACACAACGAGCTCCGTTTAAAAACCGTGGCGAACGCCATCTGACATGAAGAAAAGTGAGTCTCAGCTTTACATTGAGTCTACATTTTCTTCTGCGTTGTATTTCTTTTTTCTAACATTTTTTTCCTGTGTATTGTTCTTACATATATTTTTTTCTTTTGTGTTGTGTTTTTAAAATTTTTCCAGTGATTTTTGTGATTTTTAAGTGTGCAGGACTTTGTTATTTTTTTTAATTATTTTTTTAATATTATTATTTCATATCCAGTTGATACAGTTCCTGTTTGTGGACGCACCGTGTGCAGAGCGACCCGTGACTAGGAGAACTCGTTACAGCGACAGACACTGACGCTGGACGAGGACGGCGGTGTCCTGACAGAGTGGAGGAAGTGTGTGTGTGTGTGTGTGTGTGTGTGTGTGTGTGTCTGACCTTATTGGGCTGAATGGTTCTCCGCAGGTTCTCCATCCACTTGTCTCTCTCTGAGGCTGAAGTGCAGCTGAAACACTTGCTGCCGCCCGAGTACGTCACCTGACAGGTGAGACAGAGAGACATCATTAATATAATTCATCACGTGACAGCAGCGAGGTGACAGAAATGTAAAAACTCCTCTCCATGTGTAAAGTGATGGAAGTTTATGAGAACAAAAAAAGAAGAAATAATTTATGAAGCAACATTTCAGTTCTGTATTTAACAAATTACTAAAAATCAAACGTATCATATCTTACCTTATGTTATCTTATCATTTCGTATTTTATATGGCATTGTATCTTCTTTTATCATGTCGTATCGTATCGAATCGTATCGTATCGTATCGCATCGTATCGTATCGTATCGAATCGTATCGTGTCACATCTCACCGCATACATTGGCTCTTCCTCCTCTTATGCGATTTATCACATACTGATTTTCTCGATCCCTTTTTCTGTATCATATTATCACTTTACCTTTATTTAGTGTTTTTACTACGTGTTTACATCTTTATATCGTTATTACTTCACACTGCAAATAAACATTAACAACATTTCTGTTTTATTTACAGTTTATTCACTTTGCAATTATAGTTTTCTTTATATTTTAACTGCTGCACTATTGAATGTGTAATTTTGTTTTTTATACATTTATGTTTAACTGTAACTTGTTTTTCTGCCCAGTAAATAAAGTAAACGAATAAAGTCGTGATCTCGCTGCTTGCTGGCTGAGTTTGATCCTGAGGCGGCAGAACAAACTCACCTCGAAGCAGAACTCCTGTCCCAGGATGCTGCTGTGCAGAGGTTTGATGAACACGTCCTCCTCCATGCTGAGGTCCAGAGCCTCCACGGCGCTGCCCGGGCTCAGCAAAGACTCATGGGAGGTCGACTCCTTCAGCTTGGGGAGCCCGCGAGATCTGGAAGACAAGAGGGACGTTTAAACACAATCCAATGAGGCGCAGGTTCAGGTCTTTAGGTCACAAAGACATGCGAGAATGACACGGCGCTGCCGCAGGGCACCACGCAGGTTTTCTGATATCATGACAACACCATCAAACTTCGAGTGTTTGAGCCGTCACCACAACCCCTGCTGCCCGCAGCGAGGCAGGAATACCTACGAAAAACAACCACAGAGCCAGCTGAGGGGAGTTCCCCAGAGCATCCCTCCTCCTCCTCCTCCTCCTCCTCCTCCTCCTCTGCTCCCACCTCGACCCTCCACGCAGCTCCGTTCACCACAGAGCCGAGCAGGGCGCCGTCTCCACCTCTATGGAGCTCCCCCGTAGTCCAGTGGGTGGTAAACAAGGTCCTGGGACGGGCCAATCGCATTGGGCCTCTGGGAGCGTTTCCATAGCAACAGCCTCTCCCAGTGAAAGCGGGAGCCAGGCAGCAGAGCGTGACACAGCGAGCAGCAAGGCAGGCGTTTAACTACAGACCGCCCTCGGGAGGGCAGACAGAGCTGTCAGGGGTTAATGAGCGGAGGTCAACGGAACAACTGCAGCTTCATCAGCAGGAGAAGAAGAAACTTTCCAAAATAAAGCATAAATCAGCTGAAAATCACAACAAATGCTTTAGACCCTGAATATAACTCAGAGTTATCTGGTCACAAAATACTGAACCTGCAACTATTTACTGCAAAAATATTAAATACAAATATGTGAATATAATCTGAATAAAGTGATTTGCTCGTGAATAGTTTTTGTCCTTTTAGTCTCCATAAGATCTCAGAGACATAAAACAGCGTAAAAAAAAAGGCATCTTTACTTTCAAAATCACAAAATGATCCCATTTATCAGCCAAAAACTGGAAGAAAAAGAAACGACAAAAACAGAAATTATTGTTAGATTTTGAAATTTCCTTCAATCATTGAACACATCACGTCTTATTATACAGGTTTGTAAATATATATAATAAAATCTACTGATTAATAAATAAAATCTACTGATTAATGATGGAAACGTCTAATTTTGTTGTACTTCAGTAAAATCTGAATGTTACACACAGGATGTAAAAACTTCTCCCCTCGTTGGAGACTCATCGTGTGGCTGTCAGAGACACTCAATGACTTTTCAGGAGATCACAGTGTGCCTGTGTGTGTGTGTGTGTGTCTGTGTGCCTGTGTGTGTGTGTGTGTGTGTGTGTGTGTGTGTGTGTGCGCGCGCGCGCGCGCGCGCGTGCGTGTAATCCTCCTGCTGTGTCCGGTGAGTTACGTAAACTTGGATTAGTGGGCTGAGATCAACGCTGATGCTGTGACATCATCAGACTGACAGCTTCAACCAGTCAGATCCAGGCATGGAAAGTAACTGAGTACATTTACTCCAGTACTGCACTTAAGTACAGCTGTAAAAAAAGTACTTTACTTGAGTATTTTCCCGCCCTGTTGCTTCACACTCGTACTTCTGCCGCATCTCAGAGTGAAATTTTGAGTTTCACTCACGAGACAGCGGCCCCCATAGATGTCTCCAAGAGGACAAAATATATCAAATATAATAAAAAAATCAAACTATCAGAACCCGTAAACCCAATCCAGAGCAGCACCATTGATCCAGAGCACACTGATGTTAATCATCACAGCTGTCAATCATGTTGCCACACCAACAGCATCAAAATACTCACTGAAACTAAACTGATCAGAAACACATGAAGAAGCACGAGTGTGATGAGAATGACCCAAAATGACAGAAACCGTCAGAGAGAAATTCTGATTGACTCGTATTTGACTCTGAGCTTTTACTTTGGTGGGGGGCGGGGTTTATGGTACCGCATTGTAACAGAGCGCCAAAAAAAAACACCAAATGAGGGAGTCCGCGTGCTGGAGCGGGACCGTGAGCAGGATGTTGCACATGTCCACGCCGGATCGGGCTGTTGGACATGTAATATCATAATGAAAATACCATGTTATTATCACAATTTTAATTCAGTGTATATTTAAGCCATCATTTCCCTGTTCATGATCTTTTTATTTTATCCTGAATTGCGCAGTAATTTGAAAAGTCTGTTCAAATGTGAGAGCTGTTGATTAATCATCAATAATCGGTCTGATGATCTATGACAATAATTGTGATTTCACCCTGAAGATGGTTCACGGCAGAGGTATTCAACTAATTATTATTTATGAAACTTTCCAGCATTATATAAAAATGAAAAGCTCCATCTGAAACAAACTTCAGGTAAATTGAAGCACATTGTGCTGATAACAGGCCAACCTCTCCTGACTGCAGGACTCTGACTTCAGCTTCTGTCAAACTTCTGTGCTGTTAATCATTTTACTCAGGAATTAAAAACTTTTGAGTCGGCCTACTTCTCCTATAGCTGTTAACAGTCTGCCGACATTCACAGTTAGAGAAAGGCTGAAAATAAGCTCAAGTGCTTGTGGCCCCGGGCCCCCAAAACATCACATCTGCCCCTGGTAATAATAATGAGAGCTCAGCGCGAGGGGCTGGATGAGACACGGAGCGATGCGTCCTGGTGTTTCTAAATAATTCATCCAAAGTCTGATTAAAGCTGAAACTAACACAAAGTCGTCTGTAGAGTCTAAAGAAGTCACTTTCACCTCTGCTGATGTGTCTGTTTTAGTGCTGTGGCTGTCAAACACTCAGCTGTTCGACAGTCAAAGTCCTTCTCTGCATTTGGTTCTCCGCAGCGTTATTCTTATTATCATTGGCTGTTCGTGTTGTCTGTCAAAACATGGCTGAAATGAGTTCTATCGACATTCTATCCACTACGTCTCATGTTTCAATCGAGGAAAAGTTATTTCACGGTTGCTATCGTTATTGTTTTATCGCCCAGCACTACTCATCAGCTGAACAAAGTGGGAGTGTTCGGAGCAGTAAAACACACACACATGTAAGCACACACACACACACACACACACACACACACACACACACACACAACACACAGTTTCAGGAAGGGCTGGTCTCCTGCATTATGATGGAAACTTGATCCACTGCTGTCAGAGGAAGAAGAAGAGAAGGAGGAAGCACTTACTGAGCTCTGACCACACACACACACACACACACACACACACACACACAATATGTGACAGTCCTTATTTTTCTCCACTTCTTAAGGTACTTTGGATAAAGTAAAAATTTTTTCAGACCTGACAGGGCAGCGAATACTTTTTTTGTAGTCAGCTGTTAAACCTTTGAAACCTCAGCAGATTGGCTTGTTTCTTTCCAAAACATGGGATGGTTGCAGTTAATAACTTAAGAAAAAATGACAGAAAAACTAGCATTTTTTTTTAGAAAGTATGTGAAAATAACTAAAACATTATCGATCGTTTTAATTTGTTTAAAATACATGAAGATTACCTAAAAAAGAGCAAAAGTATTGTTAGAAAGTACATGAAAATGGCCTAAATCTCAGCAAAAAAAGTACTCTAAACTTGCATTAAAAAACTCAATTTGATCATGGTACTTGAACACGAACAGTCCTGATCATAAATAATCTTAATCATAAAAATCAAATATTCATTTTCATTCCAGAATTTTAACCCTTAAAATGCCAGGTTTTTGTTATGATGCCACTATGTTTAAAAAACACTCCTCCTCCTCAGTGTGTGAGTGTAGCTGCTGACAGTCTGGGATATGTCAGCGTGTGAGTGTAACTGCTGACAGTCTGGGATATGTCAGTGTGTGAGTGTAGCTGCTGACAGTCTGGGATATGTC
>NC_056474.1:349583-382779 GCF_008729295.1 Plectropomus leopardus
GGAGAGAGGGAGAGGAGGAGAGGAGGAGAGAGGGAGAGGAGGAGAGGAGGAGAGGAGGAGACGGTACCTCGATCACAGCTGTTCCCCATCATCTGAGGAGAGGACACACAGAGTCAGACGGGATTGGCCGCAGCAGCCGCCACCTGNGGAGAGAGGGAGAGGAGGAGAGGAGGAGAGAGGGAGAGGAGGAGAGGAGGAGAGGAGGAGACGGTACCTCGATCACAGCTGTTCCCCATCATCTGAGGAGAGGACACACAGAGTCAGACGGGATTGGCCGCAGCAGCCGCCACCTGTCAGCCAATGAGGTTAAGCTGCAAGCGTCCGTCCTCGAACATCCTCGACTTGGCGTCTCCCCCCCGCCTCGACCTGCCTCTCCCTCCGCAGCACCGCATCCTCCTTCCTCTTCCTCCTCCTCACGGTCCCTCCTCTCCCATCTCTCTCTCTCTCTCTCTCCACTCAGCAGTAATTCTAACCCTCTGTCCCTCTGTCTCTCTCTGTCCCTCTGTCTCTCTCTTTCCCTCTGTCTCTGTCTCTCCCTCTGTCTCTCCCTCTGTCTCTGTCTCTCCCTCTCCCTCTGTCTCTCCCTCTGTCTCTCTCTCTCTCAGAGCGCTGAGGCTTTACCGCATTTATTCAATCAATCCCTCTAACTGCACTGTTCTGCTTTCTCTCCTTCCTCACGTCTTCTTTCCTCCTCTCTCTCTCTCTCTCCTCTTCCTCTCTGCAGCAGCTCAGTTGCAGCTCTCTCTCTCTCTCTCTCTCTCTCTCTCTCTCTCTCTCTCTGTTTTCCTCCTCTCTTCCTCCGGAGCTTCACGTCTCTGCGCTTGGAGGATAATTACTAAATAAGTTTCCTCTCAGCCGACTGATGTGGGACGCAACTCTGGGGGGTTTGGCTATTAACCCTTTGAAACACGAGCAAATCGGCTTGTTTTCTTTCAGAGCCACGAGACGAAGAAAGCAATGAGCAGCTTACGCCCTCAAAAAGACATTTACAAAAATTTACAAGAAAATTACCTGAAGTAAAGTAACAAAACAGAAAAGTAAAAAACAAAAACAAACATGACAATGACCCTAACAAAGTGCTAAAAAAGAATTTACTGGAATAATAAATATAAACTATAAAACTGTAGGTAAAGGTTATTGTAGAACAACTAATGATTAGATTTAATTAAATTTGCTGGACTTTTTCTCCTGGTTTTTGATAATATAATATAACACCCCCAGTTTATTTTCAGATGATTTTCTTAACACCTTAAACCTTTTTTTCAGATTTGCGGGACATTTCTCTCCAAGTTGCCTGAATATTTAAATGTAACTTCATATGTATTTTATTTAATCACTTGGGAGCATACATCTTTAAATGGCTGTGTTTTGTATTTATTTTACTATCAATTTTTTGAAGGTATTTTTTTTCCTTTAAATATTTTTGGCAATTTTTAAAGAACAAATTTTGGCAATTTATTTTATGTCATTTTGGCAACTTTAAAGAAAAATATTTGGCTTTCTTTGCTTTATTTTTTTCTTTAAAAATGTGGTTAAAAATCGGGTGATTTTTAAAGACAAAATAAATTGCCTTTTTTTTGTTTACAAACTTTGGGTGAGGGTTAGACCAGAACAAAGATAGAGAGGGTTGACGGCCTTTTGACGTTGGTTTCGTGTTCGTAAGCAGCGAACTCGAAGAAGAACAGCAGCTGTAAACGGTGAAAACAACATTTCACCAACATTTAAACAAGTAAATGAGATTCCCTGCAGCGTTTGTGTTGATATCTGTGTGAATCAGAGCGGCGGCGGTCTGCTCAGTGAGCCTCAGCCGCCTCCTGCCGCCGTTAACGAGTTATTGATTAGGAGGAGACTCTGTCACGGCTCGCCTCGATCAATCGTCTCAGTGGATTCACCGGAGTCTCCTCTGACAGAGACGCCGCGGCGACCTTCACAGACCGGGACACTGGATATTATTTCTAAATTATTTTTTTTAAATATAATTTTGTGTATGTATAATGGCATATTATTTTTAATGAATAAAACTAATATTTGTGCTGTAATTAATTTATTTTTCTTTGGCATCGTATTAGTTCCATATTCTTTAATTTTCTACTGAATGTCCAATTTAAATTATGTTATCTTTAAGATGTATTTTTAATTTGTTTTAATATGATTTCCAAATTACTTTTTTTAGATTATTTTGTGTATATATCATGGCATATTATTTTTTATTGAATAAAATTGCCTTTGTGTTTTCTTTTTTTTTGCCATTGTATTAGTTCCACTATTTTTTTATTTTTCAATTTAAATATTTAAATGTTTTTTTTTCCAGATGTATTTTTAATTTGTTTTGATTTTATTTTTAATTGTTTTTTCTTTTACAATTTTGTGTATGTTTAATGGCATATTAAATTTAGAAGAAAGTTCGGCAGACAGAAAGTAGTTCCTACATTATCTTGATTATCTTGAGTAAACCAGTGACCACCTTTTTCTGAAAAGAGACGTTAAGTTTTTCAAATGTATTTTTGGGGAGTGCCATTTAGTTCCACCAGGAGGAGAAAATATGCATTTTGTGGTGAACTGTCCCTTTAAATGACTCGCTGCTGTGACCTGCCGACAGACTCGACATGTCGAGACGCCACAAAGGTTAAAAAGATTTTAAATCCGGGATTATTTCTGCATGTGTGAGCGTTTAACCCCGAGGTGTGAAAATCCACCTGGTCTGATTTTGACCTTTGACCCGGACCGCGTTGGCCCGCCCTGACTGTGAGGCTGTGATGTCAGCACACAGCAGCGGGAGGAATGCTGGGAATGTTTGTAGGCCACCGCGTGTTGAAGTTTCATTCAGGAGCAGACACACCTGACGACAGAGGAAACAGCCTCACAACAGAGATAATCTGCTGCTCAAAGGCGCCTTTGTCTCAGAGCGGAGCGCCGCCCTGCCGCCACCGCCGCCACACAGCCTGAAGGCACCGTACGCCATTTACAGTCACAACACATCTGTCTCAACCCAACTGCCGCCTGGACAAACAATCACTGCCTGTCATCAATCCTGCAGCCTCAGGTAGATTAAGAGTGGAACTCAAAAACAATTTTACAAAAAAACAAAACTGAAGAAAAAGTAAACATGAACTGACTTCACGTTTTTTGCTAAAATATTTACTGTAAAATAAAACTTTAGGGGAGGAGGAATCACAGGAATTTTAAACAGGCCAATGCGAAAAATGAAAAAACAAAAGAAAGAAAAAGAAATAGAATAATAATAATATAGATCATCTCTGTTGTGTAGCTGTTTCCTCTGTTTTCATAATAATAATAATAATTTTAAATAAAATGATAAAGTCATATTTCCCATGTCTGAATATTTCTAAGAATTTTGACATATGAATGGACATCAAGTACTTTGCCCAAATATTTACAGTAACATAAAATTAAGATTTATTATTATTTATTAAACTTTCCAGCATTATATAAAAATTAAAAGCTCCATCTTAAACAAACTTAAACACTTCTGTCAAACTTCTGTGCTGTTAATCATTTTACTCAGGAATTAAAAACGTTTGAGTCGGCCTACTTCTCCTATAGCTGCCAACAGCCTGCCGACATTCACAGTTAGAGAAAGGCTGAAAATAAGCTCATGTGCTTGTGGCCCCGGGCCCCCAAAACATTACATCCGCCCCTGGTAATAATAATGAGAGCTCAGCGCGAGCGGCCGGATGAGACACGGAGCGATGCGTCCTGCTGTTTCTAAATAATTCATCCAAAGTCTGATTAAAGCTAAAACTAACACAAAGTCGTCTGTAGAGTCTAAAGAAGTCACTTTCACCTCTGCAGATGTGTCTGTTTCAGTGCTGTGGCTGTCAAACACTCAGCTGTTCGACAGTCAAAGTCCTTCACTGCATTTGGTTCTCCGCGGCGCTATTTTTATTATCATTGGCTGTTCGTGTTGTCTGTCAGAACACGGCTGGAATGAGTTCTATCCACATTCTATAGACTACGTCTCATATTTCAATCGAGGAAAAGTTATTTCACAGTTGCTATCGTTATCGTTTTATCTCCCAGCCCTAACTGACATTAAATATTAACTGTGATATAAAACTTTAGCTTTTAATTTGTCCCGAGTAACAGCTTTGCATTCTGCTTCACACACTGCTGCACCTCTCTTAATGTTGTATTTTCCTTAATTTTATGCGTTTGAAATGCTGTATTTTTAGCCTCATTTTTATCAAAAATGTCAATGGATTTCCATTTTATTTTCCATCTTATGTTATGTATTCTGTACACTAAATTTTTTATCCCTATTTTATCTTACTTTTACTAGTATTTTAAAGTGGGTTTCATCCAAGTGAAGATGCATTCTATGTATTCTATTCTGATATTTTATTTTTACATGCAGGTTTTATTATGTGTTTATTATTATTATTATTATTATTATTGTTGTTGTTGTTGTTGTTGTTGTTGTTGTTGTTGTTCCAGAAGACACCTGAAGCTGAAGGTTCAACTGAGTCAAACATTCAAATCTAACTTCAGTTCTAACAAATAATTTATTTGGATTAATTTCAGTCAACAACAACGATGCACGCGCACGCACGCACGCACACACACACACACACACACACACACACACACACACAAAAAGATCAACTTTCACAGCAAATATTCAAAGAATTCCTTGTCGCATAATGAAACCAGTTTGTGTCCCGGCCGCCCGCGCTCACATCGCTCCACATTCCTCTGATTACGTCCAGATTTTATTATAATAATATTCTTACAATAATAATCTGCTCACATGTTGTATGTCAAGAGTTTCACGTATTTCCATAGTGTTTTTTTTCATGGTGTTAATTTATTTAGTTTTACAGAGTAATTTAATTTATTTCATGATGTTATTTTATTTGTTTTCATAGTGTTAATTTACCTTTATTCTCTATAAATTTAACTTTATGCAGCTTTTAGCAGCTTTTATGTTCACTGACTTTTCCTTAAATTTGAGTTCATCCAGACCGTTCAGGGTTAACCCTTTGAAACCTCAGTCTCTCTGTGCTGCGTTCAGACGCCGTTCAGCAGCATTTAAACTTTTGAAACTCTGAAATGTGACGAAAAGATAATGAAGCAAAGAGACAAAGAGACGACCGCAAATTGCAAGAAAATAAGACAAGAAAGACCTGAACATTTCTTTCCTAAAAGAGACACCAAGACACAGAAGGAGCAAGACAGAGACACAGAGAGAGAGAAACTGAGACAGACAGAGACAGACAGAGACACAGAGACAGACTGAGACAGACAGCAACAGAGACAGCAGCCCGAGGACACTCTTGTCCTCTCGGCTTCAGACTCTGTTGGATCGTCTGTCTGCAGCTATTCGTCCTCGTCCTTCCTGTCCTTCTGTCCTGCAGAAAACGGTGGCCTGCTCCTCAAAAACACATCCACTGTGCGTCGAGTGCGTCTTCAGACAAAAGCAGAGAGCAATATGAAGTAAATTTGGGACACATTGATCTAATTATGGCTGAACTGGGGACAGCTGGGGACATCTGGGGACAGCTGGAGCGCCGCGACTCAGGCTAACTGTCACACACAGCATCCGTTAATCACGACGAGCAGCTGAGTGCACGGAGGCGGAAGAATCCCGGACGCTGCTCCCAAAACCTCAAACGCAGGGTTAACAGCACATCCAGGACTTTTCCAGGACTCTTCCAGGACTCTGAGGGAATCCCAAAGACCAGACATTCTCTCTTCTTTGTCACAAGGCTTTTTTTTCTTTAATTTTTTCAGGTGATTTTTATCTTTTTCTAATTTCTTGCCATTTGTTGCCATTTTTTCTCAGAGTTCAAAGGGTTAATAAACTCAGAGCATCAACAACACCCCCTCCTGCTCCTCCTGCTCCCCCAGCTCCTCCTGTTACTCCTGTTCCCAATGCATCCCCTGCCGCCCCGTTACTCCTGCCCCCCCCTGCTTCTCTGCAACCCCTGCTCCTCCTGCTCCTCTGCATCCCCTGCTCCTCCTGCTCCCTGTCCCACAGAGACATCCATAACCAGACCCTGACTCCTGCAGCACTTCAGCCCAGGACCGAGCACTGAAGCTGGGCTTCCTCCTCAGCTGACCCCCCCTCCCCTCTGGAGCTCTGAACTCCAGTTTTTAGAAAACAGTTTTTGTCACGACTGCGTTCACACACAAGTACTGTACTGAAATACACAGATGAGGTACTTTAACTAAGTATTTCCTTTTTATTTTGTTTTGAACTTCTACTCCACTGCAACTCAGAGAGAAATATTTACTGCATTACATCTGATTACTTTAGTTACTTTACATTTCAATAATTAATTAATACTCAAAGAGGAAATACAAGAGTACTTTTACTGTTAAGTACTCTTACTTTTAATTAAATTAAGCTGATAAAACTTGTATACTTTTAATACTTTCATTAAATATATCTGTTTATACTTGTGTACTTTTCATCCCTTAATTACATTTAGCTGATAATACTTTTGTACTTTTAATAATTAAATTACATTAAGCTGGTAAAAGTTGTGCATGTTTAATACTCTAACTACATTTCCCTAGTAATACTTGTATACTTCTGATACTTTTGATTTTGCTGATCATACTTATGTACATTAAATACTTAGATTAAATTTAACTGATTATGCTTGTGTACTTTCAATAGTGTAATTACATTTTGTTCATAAATCTTGTGTACTTTTAATACTTCAATTACATTTCGCTCATCATACATATCGTTATGTACGTTTAATACTTTAATTACATTAAGCTGATTATACTTGTGTACTTTTAATACTTTATTTACTTTTAGCTGATAATACTTGTGTACTTTTACCTCTGTGAATCTGAATGCAGTGCATGTCCATGTAACAGAGTATTTTCACTCAGATGTGTGAGTACTCTTACTTTATGCTCTGACAGGTCGCTGCAGCCGCAGCTGCTCCTTCTGATCGCTGATCGATAGCTGATCACATTGATCAGATAACCGGAAGTTGGTGGGATTTTCCCGCAGTTTGAGCTCAGTGTGTCCGCAGCCGCAGGTTTCTGCGGGCGCAGACTCTTCACCGCCTCACGCGGGTTTGAATAAAGCAGCCGGAGTGTCGGCGCACCGTCGGCCTGCACGCGGAACTCTACAAACACCGGAAGTGTGTTTTTATGGACTAAAGTGTTAAAAATGAGAGAGACTCACCGAGAAAGTCCATCAGAGAGGCAGACCATGTCCTCTGTGTGTAAACACTCATTCAGACTGAACACAGTTTCACTCCGTCAACACGCATACACACACACACTTCCGACCCGGACTTTCACAATAAAAGTGCCGCTAAAGGCGCAGCGCTCTAAACTGCAGAGTTAAAAACGTTTTCTGACTGCTGATATCTATTGATACTCAAATGTTAATAGAAATAATAAATTGCACGCATGGTTTTGTCCTCCTTTCCTGTTTCTTACTTTAATGATCATTTTACACAGATGGATTTTATTGTTGCATTCCAGTCTAATTTAAAATATCTCAACATTTGTTCATTTGTGAGCTAGAAGGGGACTTTATTTATTATTAATGACAATAAAGCCAAATCTTTAAGTAAACTGTAACAACCAAAAACACAAACTTTTAAATTAAAACTTAATTTAAAATAACAATTAAAAAACATTAATGCATCTAAATAAAAATAAATAAATAAAATTAACTGATTGAAAGCACATATGATATATATGACGAGAAATATTATATTTATTCTAGTTTAGAATTTTACTCTTTTAAATGTATTCTTTGTTTAAGCAGATGTTTTCATTTTATGACTTTTGTTTTGTTTTGGTTTTTTTTGTTTTAAGTGGGGTTTTTTGTTATGTTTTGTTGGTTAATTACTTAATTACCTAATTATTCAGCAGTCTGTTGGGCTGCAGTACCGCGGTCATTGACTCTGTGGGGCTTGAAAGAGTTAAATTTATCTTACATTATTCTAAAAAGAGGAGGGAAGTTAAATAATTAATTGAATCTTTAACGTCTGTAGAGACATAATAACTGATTCAAGGCTTAAAATGAGGAAGAGCGAGCAGAAAAAAATTAAATAGTCACATTTCAGACAAGTAATGCAGTCGATAAATGAATATTATTTGTGTTTAATTAAACTCGACAGTAATGTGATACCACGGCAGCTGAACACAGTTCCTGTAGACGTTTGTGCAGCAGCTTTATGGAAAAAAATCATTTTATTTTATTTATCAGTTTTCTAATTGAATCGCTTGAAGGCATCAGAAACAACTGTTTTTGATTTGGTCATTTATAGATATTGTTTTGTCATTTATTTAATAAAGCTTTAATAATCCTCACTGTTAGTGACGCTCGTGAGCCGCAGTTAGACGTGGCTTCAGGCTACAGCTTCACAAACTGTTTTATTGTGGTGTTTCTGGACTGATGCCAGAGGCTTTTATTTTGAAGGCGAGGCTTTAGGATGTGTGTGTTTTCCTGTGACGGTGCTGACAGACGGAGAGCAGACTGAGGAATGCAGCAGATCCAGAGTCCGTCACAGCGTCGCACTCGAACAACCAAAAACTTTTTCCTTTAACCCCGAACGTGTCTGCTGACGACCTCAGAGAGGAACTGTGAGGGGTCGTGACCTGCAGCCTGGCAGAGCCACACCTGTGCTCTGCAGGTCAGAGGCGTCCTGCTGCTGTTTTCACACGCACATCAGTTTCAGGTAATCAGTGACTTTATGTGGTGACGTCACCACACCTCACCTCCGGCTTCAGAAAAACTCACACCGAGAGGAGGAGCAGGAGGAGCAGGAGGAGCTGCAGGAGGAGAAGCAGGAGCTGCAAGAGGAGGAGAAGGAGGAGCTGCAGGAGGAGGAGGAGGAGCAGGCGTCTCAGAGCGGAGACGGTTAATCATCAGTCAGTCAAAACTGTAATCAGACTAAATGTTCAACAGAGGACCAAAATGACATCTCAGCTCGGTCGCTGTCATCATCATCACTGCTGCTGCTTCACTGACGACGAAGAACAAAGTGAAAGCAGAACAACAACGAGCAGAAGAAGAAGAAGAAGAAGAAGAAGAAGAAGAAGTGGGTCATAAAAGAGCGTCTGATTTCCCATTTCAATATTTTACTTCCCAGTTTAGCTCCAGTCCTTCACACACCAGTTTAAACCTTCCAACAGCATCAAAAGCACAGCATGAACTTAGGATGAAACCCAAAATCAACCCAGTTTCAAAACCAGTCAAATCTAGCATTAACACCAGTATCAAACACAGTATGAGGAGACTCAAATCCAGTAAGAATCTGGCATTAAAACCAGTATCAAATCCAGTAAAAATCCATCAATCAGTCACCAGCATTATACCCAATTTAGACATTTAACATTAAACCCAGTTTCAATCTATTGTTAAAACCAGTATAAATCAAGAATTAAACCCAGTATCAGTCTAGTTTTAAAACCAGTATCAAACCAGTATCAATCTACTGTTCAAACCAGTATAAAACCAGCAGTGTTTCCTCTACACTCATTCAGGAGTGGCGGCCGCCACTCCTGAATCCTACCCGCCGCTCCTTCAAATGTCGTTTTTTTTTTTTTTTTTTTTTTTTTAAATTGCAAATACACCACCGCCGCATCACAGCACAGTCCTGCACTGCGTTGGGTGTCGCGAGTGCTGAGGCAGATAACTATCTTGCTCCGTATCTACTCTTTGGGGTAGATAGCACCGCCCCCCCCCACCCCCAACAGAACTAACTGGTGCCGACGTTAATGAGCTGCTCGCATCCAGGCATCAGGTCGGAGCCCCATGAGGAGTGTCGGCTTGAAAACAGCGTGCAACTTACCGGAGAAAAGGTAGACTTATTAGCTTAAGAAAACTTATAATAGATTTTATTAGTTAAATAAACATTCGCAAAATATTGATGGCCAGCTAAGGCTACGTAGCTTAAGTTAATTGGGCCCGGTGCCAACTCAACTCAGTGTCGCTAACGTGAGTAAACTAATTGATAGCATTAAGCGATATACACGCCATGATGTATTTTTACATTCAGCCTTTAAAAAGCGATTTTCATGCCAACCATTCAATAAAAAGGGGCATTATGCTGGGCATAAAACTAAAATCTGCAGTCAAGTGTCATTTGTTTACGCCGCCACGGCTCCCCGGAGAACCTGCCCCCACTGCTGAAAAAAATCCTAGAGGAAACACTGGATATATATCATGATATACATCAAATCCCTATTTCTGTCGAGCTTAAAGGTTCCTTTGACTCCTCAGTGAGATATGAAGATATCATAAGATTAATTTAGGTTTAAATATTTATTCTCTGTCAGACATTGAAAATGACAAATATACTGTAGAACAGCATCACCAGCTGGAGGACCTATTCTACTAAAACTCACAGAGGTCCAGGTACTAAAATGTCCTCCCAGCAGAAGATGGTTTACGGCAGAAGTAAACTACTAATTATTATTATAAATTAAACTTTCCAGCATTATATAAAAATGAAAAGCTCCATCTGAAACAAACTTCAGGTAAATTGAAGCACATTGTGCTGATAATAGTCCAACCTCTCCTGACTGCAGGACTCTGACTTCAGCTTCTGTCAAACTTCTGTGCTGTTAATCATTTTACTCAGGAATTAAAAACTTTTGAGTCGGCCTACTTCTCCTATAGCTGCCAACAGCCTGCCGACATTCACAGTTAGAGAAAGGCTGAAAATAAGCTCATGTGCTTGTGGCCCCGGGCCCTCCATGCCACATTGGTACACTAATTCATAGTAAACCCTGTAACCGCTGGTAAATATTCTATGATAACGTTAATAATCTCAAGGTTAAAGCAGACTGAGTGAATTTTCATCTGTGACTGAGAGCACACCTGTCTGTAAATCCACTGTTACACTGAAATCCAAAAATAAAATAACCAACCAAGTATAAACCAGTATGAGCCCTAACAACCAGTAATAATTGTACAATAAATCTGTCAGAGGATAAAACCTGCATCAAAATGAATAAATGAAGTTTGAAACTGGACATAAATCACGAGTAAATCCACTTTAACTCCAGTATGAATCTAAAAAGACTCCCAGTATAAACCAGTATTAACCATAATAACCAATATGAACCCTCATAGCCAGTATTAACCATATGTATCCTAATAACCAGTATAAACCACTATGAACCCTAATAACCCAGTTATAAACCACTATGAACCCTAATAACCAGTATAAACCACTATGAACCCTAATAACCAGTATAAACCACTAATGAACCCTAATAACCATAAATAAAATGAATAATAAATCTATCAGAGGGTAAAACCTGCATTAGAAAGAATAAATTAAGTTTTAAACTGGACATAAATCAGGAGTGAAACCACTTAAACTGTGTTTAAATCCTGCTGTGATCCCCAGTACAAAGCCAGTGTGGACCCAGTACAAAGCCAGTGTGGACCCAGTACAAAAGCCTGTGTGGACCCAGTACAAACCCAGTGTGGACCCAGTACAAAGCCAGTGTGGACCCAGTACAAAGCCAGTGTGGACTGGTTGTTTGGAGGCCTGTCTGTGTGGGCAGACTGGGAACATTAACATATGAATGAGCTGCTCCCCCCTGAGCTGGTGGTGGTTGGTTGGGGGGGGGGGGGATTAAGGAGGTCAGTGAATGAATGTTTGGATGAACGAGCAGGACGAGGACAGACGGACACATCTGTCTGTCCAATAAACTGATACACTGATCAATACTCTGATCAGTCAGCTGATTATGGGACGAGAGACACAGTATATAAACGTGTCGGTGGTTGTTTCCCGTCCAGTCTCGGGCTCTGGGCCCCTGCAGCTGCGGGTGGGAATCCCCTCAGTGCGGGCGTCCCACGGGGGCAGGGGGTCAGTCCAGCTCCTTCAGAGGGACGGACGGACACTGGACGCTTTGTCCTCCAGACATTCCCGGCTAACAGAGACGCTCCCACACAAAAAATGACAGGCTGCACCCGAACGCCTCATTAGAGGCAAAACAAACTTCTACCTGACGCTTCAGACGAGTTCAGCTCAGACTCTTAAACCAGCTGCTTTTTTAAAATACGACGTCCTAATCAGAAATACAAAATATTCACTCATTTCACAAGTTTAATCACAAAAAGTCCCTAAAAAGGTTGAAATCTTTGGAAACTTGAACTGAATTGAAATAAAGTTAAATTAAAGCTAAACAAAAAATTTTTTTTAACATGTTGACAGAGAAAAAAGAATAACTTACTAATTTTTACTTTTTTTGTTTTTGTTGTTGAACCATGTCATTGTTATTATTGTTTTTATTTATTGACCTATTTATCTTCCAATGTTTATTTATCTTTATATCGCATATAGTTCATTTTGTGTTGATGTTTGTATATTTTGTTGCATTTCTGTCTAATTTTTTTTTTTTCTGTCTTTTGACCACCAAATTTTAATCAGCTCGTCATTGAGTCCAAGTGGACGTTTGCCAAATTCGAGGAAATTCAGTCGAGGCTTTCTTGAGATATTGTGCTCATGAAAACTGGACGAATACACGGTCACAGCGACCTCAAACCACCAGATTATCAGTTCATCCTTCAGTCCTAGCGGACGTTTGTGCCAAATATAAAGGAATTCCCTCAACGGAATACCCTGTTCACAAATAAAGACAGACGAGGTCACGCTGACCTTTGACCACCAAAATCTGATCAGTCCATCACGCACCAAAGTCTTAAAGGGTTAAACGTGGAGGCAAAGTTAGGGGTGAAATTATTTGATCGATACCGGCCTGACGCCCAAACACCGATGCTGCTTTTTTTTTTTAAGTTTCAGAAAAATGAGACATCTGTGAAATCCCCTGATGTCACTGTGCCTGGAATACTCTGCAAAACTCAAGGATATTCCAGGAATTCCATGAAAGTGTTAGTAAATCCAGTGAGTCACAGTAATCCTCCACTGTGCATCTGAGTTTAAGTCACACACACACACACACACACACACACACACACACACACACACACACACACACACACACACACACACACACACACACACACACACACACACACACGGCAGTGTTACAGGGAGCCTGCAGTGGTTTTCAGTGAAGTGCCTCTTACCCAGCATGGTGGTGGCGCCCTCTGCTGGGAAGTCTGGAAACTTGTCCCTCTGAGGGGACACTGACGGTCCTGCGGAGACTCCGAGCCTTGGACGAGTCTCAGCGGGACTCTCCTGAGGCTCACCTGCAGCCTGCCGGGGGGAGGAGAGGGGGGAGTGTTACTATGGTGTCTCTGCAGGACAAAAAGTTCACTGAGAATCTCAGTTTTAAAGATTTCAGAGTGAAACTGTGAGTCCGGTCTAACTGTTTCCACCAGAGTCACTGAGGCTGTTAAAAAACAACATAAACAATAATAAAAACAAAAAAAAAAAACACACACTAAATAATAACAATAACAATAACAAGAATAGTACTACTAATAATAATAAATACATGAATACATAAAAATAAACAAAATAAAAGATGGCAAGAAAATTAACTGAAAATTAGCTTAAAAATATTTTTATCATTTAGCCCATTGAAACCTGAGCACATTGCTTTGATTTCTTTCATAAAAGGCAACTGGGCATAATGTGTCCTGAAATTGCAAAATAAATAAATAAAAACGGTAAATGGTGTATTAATAATAAATAAATGTGTAAAAATTAATGGTGGGTGTGGTTGGTAAGTTAATTTGTTGTGTGTGGGGGGTTTGTTTTATGCTGACTGGGGTGTGTGTAGTGTAGTGGTGGTGTGTGTGGGGGGTGTGGGTAGTGTGTGTAGTGGTAGTGTGGTGTGTAGTGTGTGTGTGTGTGTGTGGTGTGTGTGTGTGTGTGTAGTGGGTGTGTGTAGTGTGTAGTGTAGTGTGTGTGGTGTGTGTAGTGTGTAGTTTGTGAAGTGTGTGTAGTGTGTGTGTGTGTGTAGTGTGTGTGTGTGTGTGCGTGTGTGTGTGTGGTGTGGTGTGTGTGTGTGTGTGTGTGTGTGTTTTTGTGTGTGGTGTGTAGTGTGTGTGTGTGTAGTGTGTGTGTGTGTGTGTGTGTGTTAGCGTGTGTGTGTGTGTGTGTGTAGTGTGTGTGTGTGTGTGTGTGTGTGTAGTGTGTGTGGTGTAGTGTGTGTAGCGTGTGTAGGTGTGTGTGTACGTGTGCGTGTGTGTGTGTGTGTGTGTGTAGTATGTGTGTGTGTGTGTGTGTAGTGGTGTTGTGTGGTGTGTGTGTTTTGTGTAGTGTGTAGTGTTGTGTGTTTTGTGTTGTAGTGAGTCAGCAGTGTTTTCAGTGTGTGTGTAGTGTGTGCAGTGTGTGTGTGTGTGTGTGTAGTGTGTGTGTGTGTGTTTGCAGGTGGTGTGTGTGTTTTTGGCTAAAGTGTGTGGTGGTTGAATGTCTGTTTCTGGTTGTAAAGCAGATCAGCTGTGTGTGTCTGTCAGGACACACTTCCAGTCACCAGGTCAGCTGTCGGCGTACGGACTCTGACCGTGAGACACAGTGTGTGTGTAAATGTTTGTGTGTTGTGAGTGTGTGAGCGTGGGTGTTAAAAAAAGCATTCCACATGTCATGTGTGTGTGTGTGTGTTTGACACTTGTTGATGTGTAAATGACAGTGTGTGTTTATCATCAAATTGTACCATACATGTGTGTGCTCAGGATTCCTGTAGTGTGTGCCAAGTGTGTCCATTTTCTTTTTTGTCACAATGACCTCTGACCACCAAAATCTGTTCAGTCAATCTCAATGCATGCAAGAGTCCAAATGGAGTTTGTGCCAAATTTGAAGTGTGAGATGCCCTCAAAGTGTAGTGTTTTGTGTGTACTGCACTCAGGAGTGTGGGAGTTGTATGTTTTACACAGTAACCTTTGACCTTTGAGCAACAAAACCAAATCAGTGTCATCACTGACTTTAAGTGGACATTTGTGTGTGTGTTGACAGAAGTGTGTTTCAGTTTTTGAAGCATTTTAGAGAAATCACGTGTAGCAGAGTTGTGAGACGGACACAATGTCACAGGGATGTTGACCTTTGACGACAAAATCCAATCAGTTTATCGTTGTCAGTCTGAGTGGATGCTGTTTTGTGGAAAAATTCAAAGAAAGACTTCGGCATCATGGTCAGTTTTTCAGAAATCAGTTTCAGAGTTGATGTTTTTCAAGGTACAAATTGACCGTTGACCACCGAAAAACGAATCAGTTCATCAAAGTTTTACATCAAGTGCACTGTCTGAGCCAAAACTGAGGAAATTTTTCAGGCAGTTAGATTACAGTGCAGTGAAATGGTGTTTAGATTTTTTTTACACAACAAAATCAATCAATAAATTGTTGTGTGTAAACAAACAACTTTACAAGTGCTTTACTTTCAGAAATGTTTTTTATTTATGTCCAGAAACCAAAAATATACAAAAAAAACTAACTGTCCCAGTGTCACTTATGAGTTGTGTTACTGTTCTGCAAAGAGAAAAAATTGTTAAAATAAAAAATGTATTTTGTAGCTTTTTTTCCATATTAGACTTTTTTTTTATGTCCTCTGTATATTTAATGTTAAAACATTAATGTTTTATCATTTTTGTTTGTTTTATTTCTAATTATTTAACCTTTTTTTGCAATTGCACTGATGTCATCTCCTTTTTTTTTTTTTTTTTTTTAAATCCATGTTCAATGTGAGTTTTGAAAAACATTTCAAAACAAAAAAAAAAAACACAAAAATGAAATCAATTCACCCTTTTGGGTGGTTGGTCCAAATCTGGTTAAAAACATTTCCTCAAGGCAGCTCTTGATGGACCTCTCACTTTCATTTTCACAAGAGACAGCTGCAAGATCATGGTGACTTTGACTTTTGATCTTGAACTAAAATCTGATCAGTTTATCGTTTCACTGTCCAAGTCATGTTTGTGCCAAATTTGAAGAAAATCCCTGAGATGTTCGCATCAAGACTGCAGAACAGCCATGATGCCATTCAAGCCAAACAAAACACAGCCATGATGAAAAATGAACTCTGAAAAAAAACAATTTTTGAATTCTACTGAAAAGTATTTGATTTTAAAGGTTTGAAAATTTTTTTATTAAAAAAAAAAACATTTTGACTCTAGATGTATAAATTGTTTTTAGTGTTTATTGAGCTGAATTTATCTTGATAAACTCACAAAAATAACGCCCACAGCATCCATCGCATTACTGATATTTAAATTTCTGTGTTTTTAACAAAAATTTTTCTAATAGTAGTGAGATGTTTTTTTATTTTTAAAAAAACAAAAGATATAAGGTGGCTTTATCTTTCCTGTGTTTTAGAGAGCTCACACTGAACCTGCAGAGCTCACACTGAACCTGCAGAGCTTGAAACCTGCAGAGTGTCCTCACAAACCTGTAGAGCTCACATGAACTAAACCTGCAGAGCTTAAACCTGCAGAGCTCAAAGTTGACTGTAGAGCTCACACTGAACCTGCAAGCTTAAACCTGCAGAGCTCAACCTGTTTTTGTAGACTCACATGTTTGTGAACTGCAGAGCCCACACTGAACTGCAGAGCTCAAAATAAAGTTTGAAACACTGCAAGCTCACACTGAACAGAACTTGCAGAGTCTCATAACTAAAACCTGCAGAGCTCAAACACACCTGCAGAGAGCTCACACTGAATTTGCAGAGCTCACACAAACCTGCAAGTTACTCATAACTTTGAACTGTTCAGTTCACAACTGAACCTGCAGAGTTTAAAACTGCAGAGCTCACACTGAACCTGCAGATTGCTCACACTGAACTGCCCACTGTGCTCACACTGAACCTGCAGAGCTCACACTGAACTCAAGCTCACACTGAACCTGCAGACCCAGGACTGAACTGCAGAGCTCACAGAACCTGCAGAACTTAAACCTCAGAGCTCACACTGAACCTGCAAAAAGTTATTATCAAACTTGCAGATTCTCACACTGAGTTCATGCTTACTGATGCAGAGCATTTACTCACCTGAACTTTTTAAACTTTTTAAAGATGCAAAACCTGATGTCAGGACATTTCATTTTTCTCACTCTAAACCTGTTGATTTCTGAACTGACACCTGCAGAGCTAAATGCAATGCCTCTAACTGCTCACACTGAAAAACAGAGCTCACATAAACTCAGACCCTGAAACCTGTACTCAACTGATTTGCAAGCAAAAACACTGAACCTCAGATTTTCACTGAACCTGCAACTTAAACTCTGAAACCACTGGAAAAGTTCAACACTGTAAGATTCAAACAAGAACTCAGAAACTCACACTCAAGAAACCTGCACAGCTCACACTGAAACCAAGAAAAGAGTGACAAGAACAATGAATGAAACCAGTGTTAAAAAGAGCTAACACTGAAAAAACAGAATTGAAGAATTACACAAGCAACACAAAGCACTGAAGAAAACTGCAGTCAGTGCACAGCTCACACTGAACATCAGAGCTCACACTGTAACCTAGGCAGACCCACACTTTTGACACCTGCCTGCAGATCACACTGAACTGGCCAGGACCAACAGCCAGCCCATACCAATTCTGCAGACTCACACTGAAAACTGTTTTGAGCCCATACTGAACTGCAGAGCCCTTTACTGAAACCTGCAGATGCTCACACTGAATTTGAGAGCTCTCAGAATTTAGCCAGGTCAACTGCACACCCATACTGAATTTTGCACAGGCTCACACTGAACCTGCAGAGGGCACTGTGGCTCTAAAGTGTCTGTCCTTATCAGCTGTTTATCTGCTGTATCAATTCAGGAGCAGCAGGATTTTTGAGGAGGAGGAGGAGGAGTCAGGAGGACAGTATCGACAGGTTTCAAAACTGTGTGATGTCAATAATGGAGGAATCAGGAATCAGCACGAGTCTGTGTCTGCAATGTAGCTGAGCTGAACACTCTGCACTGCAGCTCAGCAGTTCAGACTCAGCAGAGTCAAAGTCACGTCACTGTGTATAGACGGGCGAGACATCTGACGTCGAATCTGCTTTGGTCTCAAGTGAATCTGCTGAACACAGCTGTGAAGCGGCGGGTTTATTGTTTGTCAGGCATGACTAACATCTGCACATCAGCTAACCTGTGACTCATGAAGTATTTATGTTGACTTTCTTGGACACGAAAAGTGCACTTTTGAAAATTCACAGAAGATTCTGTTAGCAGCATCATGTGTGTCTGTGATAGCAGACGGCCTGACGCAGTGTGTTTTTAGACAGCAGACATCGAAAAAGTCAAAAACAGCATCAGCAACTGGACACTGTAAAAATCGCAAACAATTTTTCCTTTAAACTTGGATTACTTCCAAGACTGTGTGATTCCTGTTAAGTGTGTGTGTGTGTGTGTGTGTGTGTGTGTGTTCAGTGTGTCTGTGTTCACAAAATGTTTTTGTTGACATGCTCACATAATGAGTGAAGAAAAAAAATTTTTGGAAAAGGCAACATTTCAGTGTGTTTTTTTGCAGCAGAGTGAGTGACATTTTTTCAATCTCAGTCTCACTCATGTGTGTTTGTTTTGTTGTGTAACTGTGTGTGTTGTGTGTGTGTGTGTGTGTGTGTGTGTGTGTGTGTGTGTGTGTGTGGTGTGTGTGTGTCAGTAAATTGTTAAGTGTTAAAACAAAGGCTGTGTCTTTTTGTCTGCTCCCTTTGTTTCAGTCTGTCCTGCGTCCTGTGTCTGGACAAATAAACAGACGGTGCTTTTTGCCTGACTGACTGCTGCATGTGATTTCAGTTTTTGTAACATCAGCAAAATTGTCTGCACAAAAAAAAAACACACTACAAACTTAACACACACACACACACACACACACACACACACACACACACACACACACACACTCTCACACACACTCAGTTTGACAGTGTGGACGTTAAATTCATTGTGAGTAAACTGTGGTTTTTTTACTGTTGTTTTGTCTCATCTGTCACCACAGTTAAGGGACCAGAAAATAACACTGTCACACATTATTTGACTCGTGATGTTGTGCATCTGACAGCAGTGTCTGATCATGATGATGTGCACAGCAGGACAGTTTCACTCACACTGAGCACAAATCCATAAAGAGGTATTTTCAGTCTGTGGAAACACAGGCTCCAGTTTTATTGTTTTGCACATTTTGGAGACGCATTGTAAACTATACAGTGCACACAATTGTCTCTCTGTGTGTACGTTTGTAACAGTTTGAGACACACATTTGCTGAGTAAACCACATTTAAACAAAAAAAACACAAAAATGTTTCCAAAAAATAAACACACAACACAAAAAAAGCATCAAACATACACATCACAGGTCTCATCATAAAAGGTGACACACCTGATATTTACATACAAGTTTTTAAAATGACTTCAGACTTACTCTGAACAAAAACTTTTTTTTGACTTTGTCTCCAAACACGAACACAAAATCATAGGTTAACATGTTGAACACGTCATCAAACATTTTCACAGTCCTAAAGAGCTTAACTGTTGATTTTTTTTGTAAATCATCCTGTGAGATGACACGTTTTAGTAGACTCAGAACATCTTTTCTTCACTTTCACTAAGTTTTGTGCAAATTCTTTCCTCAATCTTTTACAATTTGATGCAGATTTGCACACAACACACACTTAAAAAAAACTAACCAACAAAACTCAAAACCACAGATTAATTATCTGCAAAACTTAAACGATCACACACCTAACACACAAACAAAGCTTATTTTCCCTCTGAAAGTTTTTAAATTGACAGCTGAATGGCTCCACGAACATGAAATGAGCAAACAAAATAACACACACCTGGACTAAGAAATTCACTTTTCACGAATGTTTTACAAACTCCTGACAGTCACATGTTTTACACAATAGTGATTTGAGCCTCAGTTTGTGAGTAAAATTATATTGAAATCGGTCAAAAGGATGACGCTGCTTTTTGCGCAACATTTTTTTACATGATCACGCCAAACTTTAATTTTATCTTTTCTGATTTTGTCATTATTAAACAAAACTCATTTTAAAATGTGTGTGAATCGCTGGCAAATTCATCCATACAGATTGTTTCCTAAATTTTGTTTGCTGCAAGAACAGGAATTTCAAAGTTTCAAACAGCTGTGATCACTTCACATTTCAAATAAAACTGGAAAAAATCATGATCAACGTTCAATGTTTTGAAAAAAAAAAATACACTGAAACGCTGAAAACGCTAAGATCATCGTTCTCATTGATCAAATTTTAAAAATAAGCGACTCTGAAGTCGGGTTTTAACAAACACAGAAAACACTGGACGATTGGAAACCTAAAAATTTTTCTTTTTTAAGAAAGTCTCCAGTGAAATAAAGAATTTTTCAACCTCAGCAGGCATTCAAATATAACAAAATTAACCCTTAAAAAACTGAAAAATGCGGCATGATTTCATCAAAAATTTGATCAGAGGAAATGCACACAGAAAAAAATTTCTCAAAATTTTTCAGCAAGAAAACTGTTTAAAAAACAGTTTCTGACAGAAGTACTGAAGTCATTCAGTCCTGCAGTCTGATTTTGGCCTAATCAGCACAATGTGCTTTTTTTTACCTGAAGTTTGTTTCAGATGGAGCTTTTCATTTTTATATAAAGAAGGGTTTTTAAAAAATAATAGTTAAAATCCAGTTTTTAATGGACAGGGTGGTGTTTTTCTCGATTACACCATGGTCACATCTTGACACTCACTGTCAGTGAACTCATGAAAACTGACAAAAAAAACAACACAAAATCAAAAAGCAAATAAAATAATGGTTCTGAAATTTTCAATCAAATTAAAATGTTCAGTTACAGTCCTAATCATAGAGATCAGTTTGTGTGTGAGTGTAGCTGCTGAAAGTCTGGGATATGTCAGTGTGTGAGTGTAGCTGCTGACAGTCTGGGATATGTCAGTGATCAGCAGCTACATTGACTGTGACAGGTCACCTAGTGGAAATAGCATGTATTTCCTCCATATGCCAAATATGGTCAAAATGACCTCATCAGGTGGAAAATAGTCAAAATGACAAATTCAGAGTCAAAAGCCCAGAATGACACCCAGAAATAATACAAGTCCTGTTTTTCTGCTCTGATGGCTGTGGGATCAAAAATGTCAGTTTGAATGGGTTTCAATGGAGCATTTTTGGACCTGAACAGTCTGAATGTAACTATTTAGTTTCCACAGTGTATGTTAGACTTATTGTAGGAGCTGAGCTGCAAATTCACTGATTACACTCAAATACACAATCTGGACTACATTTAGGACACATGCATCAACACACACAATTATCATAAAATGAAGAATTAAAAGTGTGTTAAATGTACCAACAGTGCCTAAAGGGTTAAATTTGAGATTTTTTTATTTTTTTATTTTTTTTTTAACAAAAGATCGACTGAGTTGCTCAAAGACCAAGAAATCCAGCAGTCAAACATCCGGTCCGATCGTCCCCACATAACCTGATATCCTTCAGGACTGGGAGACAGCGTCCCGGCTGTGTGCAGCTGCAGGTTTGGGGTCTGTGAGCTTTCTGAGGCTGAAGAAGAAGCTGCAGGTTTTGGGTCCGTGAGCTTTCTGAGGCTGAAGAAGAAGCTGCAGGTTTTGGGTCCGTGAGCTTTCTGAGGCTGAAGAAGAAGCTGCAGGTTTTGGGTCCGTGAGCTTTCTGAGGCTGAAGAAGAAGCTGCAGGTTTTGGGTCTGTGAGCTTTCTGAGGCTGAAGAAGAAGCTGCAGGTTTTGGGAGAATCTCAGAGCGGACAGACGGAGTGTTTGTGCAGAAAGCAGCTGAGCAGCTACACTCTCAGCAGCCTATTTCTGGCTGCATACTAAATCATCCACGTCAAAGCTCGAGCCCAGAACCCCCCCAGAGACCTGAGGGGAGTCACACCTGCTCCTGCTCTCAGCCGCCGACAGACAGGAGGACTACCACACTAATTGGACGTTTTTTTCTGCTTTTCTGCAGTTTGGACGGGACTCCGGCTCGGATAATTAGCAGATCCGAGGCCCGAGACACGTGGACGCCTGCGAGCCGACAGATGAACAAAGACGGGAAGCGGGGACGGGACGGCGGGTTGTTCCCGGATCATCTGCCCGGGCAGCTGCCGGTCTTACGTAACCGGCCGTACCTGCCCGAACCGACGTCACGCAAACCTCCAGCGAGCCGGAAACCCACGTGCGCACTCTCAGGAAGTCTGAGAGTCCAGAGACCCGGAGGACGCCACAAAGTGCAGTGTGAAGACAGGAAGACCAGCCTCAGTCATCTGCATCAAGCTGCAATCCAACACCGACCGTCCTACAAACGTAACCCTTTCATGTCTGTGCAGATGACCGTGATTTCTTTCAAAAACACGGCAAAAAAAATACGATCAAGATAAAACAAACTAAGAAAAACGTCAAAAGAATAAATTAAACAAATCAACAATAAATAAATAAATAGTTTTTTTGGGGGTGGGGGGCTCAGTTGGTAGAGCTACTATCTAATAAAGACACATATTTTTTAAAAACAGTCTTAATGAAATAAAATAAAATATGCAACTGCAATTTGCAATTTGTGGAAAATTTCTTAAGTTGCTCATTGTCTTTTATCCATGTTTTTGAAAGAAAGTGCACCATTTTACTCAGAGCTCAAAGGTTTTGAGTACCTTGCAAAGCGCTCAACACATAAATTCTATTATTATTACTAATTTTAAATACTTGTAAAAAGCGTCTGAAAGCAGCAAAAGAACAGTGATATCAGCTCAGGTTTCAAAGGGTTAACAAAGCCAGTGAAATCCCTTCAGACACACGCAGAGCTTCCTGACGTGCTGCTGTTTGTGCTTCCTGGAAGGAAACTGGGTTTTTCAGGCACGCTGCTGGAAACAATGACACCAAAACTTACTGACTTTTCTTCAAGCGAGCGATGTCGGAGTTTACCAGAATCCGTCTTTCAGAGTAGCATCAAAGTCAGGTTTTAAAAGACAAAAAGAAACTGCCAAAATGTTTTTTTCAACATCACTTAAGTTTAAAAACAAAAATGAACACACTTTTCAAATGGAAAAAAATCGCTTATTCTTTTCTTTGAAATTTAACCAAAAATAATTTTAAAATCACAATTTTTCTAAATTTTGCCATTACAGACATTTAAAGTACGCCCCTGCCCCAAAGCCAAAAAAAGTCCCTCCCCAGAGCTTGAAGTGATTTGACACGCCTCCACCTTTTCGCACCTGCCTCTCCCCTCTCATAAATAACAAACAGTCCCGAAAATATATTTAAATATTAACAATTATAATAATAAGAAGTTCTGAAGAAAAAATATGAGTTTATATGTATTTTTTAAAAATATTTTTGTAACAATATAAAAAGTATATAATTATAAATACAGTTTTCTGGACATTTTTTTCCTTATTTTTTGACTAGTTTTCTAGTGATGTTGCCCTCTTTTTTAAACTATTTTAAACTAAGTAATTTTCTTGTCACCTTTTACTAATTTCTTGCAATTACTGGCACATTTCTAGCTTAGTTGGTTGTTGCCTTTTTTCCACGTTTTCAAAAGCAATCAAACCGAAATTTGCTCCATTTTCAAAGAGTCAAATACTTGTGAAAGATGTCTAAATGCAGCACAAGAAAACTGATGACAATCTTGCTTTCAAAGGGTTAATAATATCTAGTCTAGAGAGCTTTTTATAGTAATAAAAAAAGGAATGATAAGGAGTGCTGATTGTCGTTTCAGTGTGGTCCTTCAAATTTGCCTCAAAGTCCTGGAAAAGTCCTGGAAATGTATTGGTAAACATATATGAACCCTGTCATAAACTAACATGTTACTGTCATGTTGAAGATCAAACTACATGACATCAGTCCTCCTCGTAACGCAGACAGGTGCGTCGTCCTGGAGGACGGTCAGAGCCGCCCGTGAGAGCGCCACAAACCGGCCTGACCGCGCGGCCGCGGGCACGCTCGCAGACAGACTGAAACTCTGAGGTCTCTGCTGTTTAATACTGTCTGCCTAAAATGACGTACTGGCCCTTTAATAGAAAAACAAATAAAGTGTGGCCGAGCAGGACGCAGTACGACAGGCCTCGTTCTGTTCTAACAAACTGATGTAAGACCAAGAAACGCAGCTCATTCCCGCATTTCAGAGGCAGGACCCATTAAAACATAACTCAGGGACAGACGTGGATGAGTGAGTGACTGTGGAGACGGTCTGAGGGTTTTTCCAGCAGCAGGTTTCAGAGAAAGCTTCTGTTCACGCTCAGAAACCTGCAGCTTCACATCCCGTCACACCGCGAGGCGCTGCAACGACACCTCAGTCAGACCTGGTGTCAAAGAGCGAGAGATCAGTGTTGAGACGCGTCCGACTGAGAGCTGAATACCTGAGGTGGAAACACGCCATCACTGGGGGGTCCAGCACTGAAGAGGGACTTTTTTCTGTTGTTTTTTTTGCTTTAGGAAAGAAGTATACAACTTTAAATGCCTGAATTTTGTTTTATTTTACTGCCAATTTTTCAAGAAAAGATTTTGCCGATGTTTGGGGGAGGGGTGGGATTTTTGTGATTTACAAAGAAAAATTGTGGTGATTTTTTTCTTTGTGAACATTGTGAGCATTTTTTTAAATTTGTGGTTATTGCTTTGTTTCTTTAAAACCTGCTGATTTTCAAAGAAAAGAAAATGCCGATTCTTTTATTTTACAATAAGTGTTGTTGATTTTTAAAGAAAAATTTTGGTGGGAAATTTAATAGACAAACATGCCTCTCAAACATATTTTGAAAATATTTGGATTTTCAAATTCCTGACGGTCCCTGGACACTACGTGTTATTGTGCAGAGTTTGAAATTTAATTCCATGACTTTTTCAAAACTTACAGCGTATATTTTGTTTTTATTTTTAAATTCCCAGGCCTGGAAATTAGAATTTGCAGATTCCACAAAATGTCTTGTTTTATCACAAACATACAAACTCTAAAATACACAATCATCACTTTTTTGTTTCCCTGACCCAAATGACAGAGAGAGAGACAGAGACAGAGAGACAGAGAGACAGAGACAGAGACAGAGAGAGAAAGAGAAAGAGACAGAGAGAGAAAGAGAAAGAGACAGACAGAGAGAGACAGAAACAGAGACAGACAGAGAAAGACAGGGACAGAGAGACAGAGACAGAGAGAGAAAGAGAAAGAGACAGACAGAGAGAGACAAAAACAGAGAGACAGAGACAGAGAGATAGACAGAGAAAGACGGAGAGACAGACAGAGAGAGAAAGAGAAAGAGACAGAAAGACAGAGAGAGACAAAAACAGAGAGACAGAGACAGAGAGACAGACAGAGAAAGACAGGGACAGAGAGACAGAGACAGAGAAAGACGGAGAGACAGAGACAGAGAGACAGACAGAGAAAGACAGGGACAGAGAGACAGAGACAGAGAAAGACGGAGAGACAGAGAGAGAGACAGACAGAGAGAGACAGACAGAGAGAGACAGACAGAGAATGAATAAACTTTGAGTGTAAAATATAATCAGAATATTTACAGACATGCATATATAAACATAAAACAGTCTGTATACTGCTCTTGTGTGTGTGTGTGTGTGTGTGTGTGTGTGTGTGTGTGTGTGTGTGTGTGTGTGTGTGTGTGTGTGTGTGTGAAGAGAAACTCGACTCCGGCCAAACCTCCACTGGGAATGTCTGAGAGCCGAGGAGAGTCAACCACCTGTCCACACACACACACACACACACACACACACACACACACACACACACACTCTTCATTGTGTGTTAAACTCGACTTCTCTGCTGTTCTGATAAACTGACGATTAAAACTGCACTGGTGGAAAGGTTAAAGGTCAGGGGTTTAATTTTTTGTATTTTTGGGTAATTTAAAGAATTTATTTACTTTTTTAAGTTTTTATGATTTATAAAGACTAAAACTGGCTTGTTTTTCTTAAAACATAATTTCTAAAGAAAAAATGTTTTTAAAAATGTTTGTATTTTGGTGATATTTACAGAAAAATGTGGACAACACGTTTTGTGCGATTAAAACAAAAAAATGGCTTTTTTTGTGTCTTCAATCTTTCTGAGCATTTTTCTATTCAAAAAAAATCTGCCATTTTGAAACATAATTTATTACCTTATTTATATCTAATATGTTATTACAGGAAATCCCATTCCAATTTTGCATATTCAGCTTTCCTAAACATTTCCAGGCCTGGACTCCTCCTCCAACTCCATTGACTTTTCCAGGTTTCTCCATGACCTTGTGATCGTTGTATATCACTGTTGTAACAGTGGCTGTTTTGAACACATTTTTAACGTCTGCTCTGAAACTGCGTGGTTACGTTCAGGAGAAACATGACGGTTTGGCATTAAAAGAAAATTAAATGAGGTCAGTTTGTAGACTTTTCCCAGAATGAGTAATGGCATGAAACCACTTCAGTTCTCCAGGATTTCCAGGATTAAAGGGAATTTCTGGGGGAGTTTTTTCTTAAAAAAGAAGACAGACGGCGCTGGAAACTGCTCAGACTGAAAACTTGTCATATTGAGTTAAATAAATGAAACTGACTCGACAACATAAGAAAAAACAGCAAAAACAACTAAACAAAAATGTCGCGAAGGGTTAACAGCCAGACAGGTTCTCACAAGGATAAAGTACACACACACACACACACACACACACACACACGTTTATAAACAGGCCAACAGAGGCTGCTTTGTCTGTCGACCTGTAAACTCCCCTCCGCAGCAGGCTGGGACTCATCTCCATAGCAACCAGTAAATACAGCAGGTTTCCTCCAATCACAGCACGGGAACATCACATCTCGCCTTTATCAAGATGGGACCATTCAACAGGAGGGGGGGGGGGGGTTAAACCACAGTGAGAACAGAGAGGGGTGTGTCGCTGAGACTGACCCAGGCTGCAGATAACACAAACAAACACACACACACACACACACACACACACGTTAACATGTGAAGACGTGCTGCTCTGTGTTTACCTCGACTCACTCTCACATCCCAAATAACAGAGTTAAAGGCAACAAACTACAAACTACAGACAACAAATTACAGACAACAGACTACAAACTACAAACAACAGACTACAGGCAACAAATTACAGACAACAGACTATAAACTACAAACAACAGACAGCAAACTTCACATTACAGACTACAAACTACAGACTACAAACTACAAACTACAAACCTCAAACTACACACTAAAGACTACACACTACGAACAACATACTACAGACAAGGAACTACAATCTGAGGACTATGAACTACAGACTGCAAAGTACAAGGTACAGACTAGGAACCACAAACAAAGACTACAGACTACAGATTATGAACTATGTACGGGGAACTACAAACTTTAGATTTGAAGACTTTCCTCAGATTTTAGGACATTTCTCGGATTTTAGGACATTTCTCGGATTTTTTGGATTTGAGGACGTCTTTCATGTTTGTAAGCTAATTAACGGGTTTGGTCTGAAACACTCTGGAGTGGATGTCTGCGTTGTTTTTTTCGTGTTGAATATATTTAGCGGCTGTGTTTCCCTGAGCGGAGCCGTGACTGTGTGTGGGCCTGCGGGTCTGGAAGGCAGCTTTTCTTTAAAAATCACATTTCCTCACAGTCCTTGAACGCATCATGTGTTCATATACAGGTTTGTGAATTAAAAATCAATGACTCTTCCATAACTTCCAGGGTATATATTTCCATACGCACCCTGCCTTGTTGTTAAGTGTCCGTGACCCGCAGAGCTCGGCCTCGCCGTGTATTTTCGGTGTGTTTTCAGTGTTTTCGGCGGTGAAACGGTTTAATATTTAAACATGCTGACTTCAGAAGGACTCGCTGCATTTGCATTTACAAAGAAGACTCTACCACTGAAGTGTCAATCATGCAGGGGGGGTGGGGGTCCTCAGGGGTCAAAGGTGAACAGCAGTGTCACCTCCTATCAGCCTGACAGGAGCAGCAGAGGACAGAGGACGCACTGAGGGACAACAACACGAGACGATACAACGTGAAGAAGAAGCTCTTCAACATCTGGAAGACAAAATACCCTTTTTTTTTTGTTCTGGCGTCAAACGGCACAACTGAACCTTCAGAGTCCACGTCAGACGTCCACTGGGTCCAGTATTTCAGAAAAGCTTAATCTGGATCAGAGTGATCCAAAACTGGGTACAGCTGCATCTCAAAAAATTAGAGGATTGTTAAAAAGTTTAATATTTTCCATCAATTTTTTAAGAAAATGAAAATTTATTTAATTGTTTATTTTCTTAATGTAATTGTGTATATTATTTAGCAAATTGTTCATTTTTGTATGTATGTTATGCATTTTATTTATTAATTTAATTATCTTTATGACGTATTTGATTCATTTAATTGTTTTCCTTAATGTGATTTTCGATATATTTTATTTATTTATTCATTTTTTAAATTTATGTTAGATTTTTATGCACACTATTTCTTAATTTAATTATATTTTTAATGTATTTTATTCGTTTAATTATTCAATTTTTAATGTGTTATATTTCTTATGCATTTTATTTATCTATATTGATTTTTATTTATTTACTGATTTATTTTCTAAATGTGATTTTTCATATATTTTATTTATTTAAGTTTGTCTTTCAGTACAGTTTTGTTACTCTGTGATACAGGTGACTTAATGTAGCCCTGGTGGACATTCAGGTAAAAGCAGAAATAATTACAATTTTATAAAACTTTTGTTCAGACTGGTTGTCTAAGATTAAGTATAATATTTTTTTTACTTATACAGCACTTTTCAGAACAGAACAGTATATGAAACATGCCAAATGGCATCGCAGCCGAATGAGTCCGCCCTTAGGACTGTTTTGGGATGACGGCCAAACTGAGACAAAAACAAAGTGCTTTCAGATGTCTCTGCATCACTGTGACCCACGTGGGGGAGCCACCACTTTCCCACCGCCGCCACCGAAGGGTTAAACGAGCGCACAGGAACTGCTCGGGCTTCCTTTTGTCACTGTGGGAGCTTTTATTGTGGAGGGACAATTTACATACAAAAGGAAGACACACACAAAAAACCTCCTTCAGTATGCAGGCGCTGGCTGCCACGGCCTCTAGGTCACACACACACACACACACACACACACACACACACACACACACACACACACACAGGTATTTGAGTTAATTAGCCTCCAATTAGTTGTATGTTGTCAGATGGAAACTCAGAGTGTGAGAGTGAGAGGGAGAATTAGGTTTGTGTGTGTGTGTGTGTGTGTGTGTGTTTGTGTGAAGAGAGAAGTGAGAGCACTGTGGTTTTTTACTACCCAGCATGCTCTGGGCCTGCTGGAAACTTTCAGGCTGCCCCTCTGTTGGCTGCAGTTCCTGTTGAGGATCAGCGAGCACAGACGTGAAACTGTGCGCAGAAAATAAAAACACACCGAGAATCTGAAACTTAAACTGACCTGTTTTTGACTCCGTTTATCAGCCAGAAATCGTTAAAACAGAAATCATTGTTGGATTTTTAAACAGTCCTTGAATACATCAAACAAAATTTTCCAAAATTTCTAGGGTTTATTTTGTTTTCAAAAACTATTTCAGGCCTGGAAATCACTATTTTACAGATTTTTCATGACTGTAGGAACCCTGTTGACCCGGTCAGAATGAGGTCAGGGGTCAAAGGTCAATGAAAGCACGCGGGACAAATAAAATATACAACTTCAGATCGACTTATATATTCAGCTGTTTAATTTTAACAAATTTCAGCCAAAACAAACTATTTTATTAATGGAGCGCTTTTCACAATACTCAAAGATGCTTAAAAAATCAAAATAAAATAAACTTTCCAAAACTGCTTAACACCTTTTTCATCTGAAATTTTCAAAAGAAATCAAATCAATTTGCTCAGATTTTAAAGGTTAAATACTTGTGAAAGCACCTGAACAAAAAGTTATGTCGATCCAGGCTTTTTTCTCTTTTTTTGGGAAATGTACAGGTAATTTTCTTGTACGAATCGTTCACAATGTGGAATATCTGGATCGCACTAACTCTGTGTGTTACGGTCTGAAATGATTCCTTTATTTCTGGTCCGTCTGCTTTTGTAAAGTATTTTCTTTATTTACTTTTTTACAGGTTTAAAATAAATAAAAATCACATCAAAGTTTCCAGCAGTGATTTCTCTGCATGAAAACGCGCTCATGATTATCTGTCTCTGAATATTACGTCCGCGCATCACGCCGTGTTCCAGTGGAAAATACGATTAGCAAAACGTAACCTTCAGAGCGACGCCGGGCTGAGCGCCGCACGCTCGAAATCAACGGAAATGTTCGTGAAGCGGCTGCAGGCTGATTCTCAGCTGTCCATCAGAGGAGCAGAACACAGCAACCACAGAGGCTCCAACACAACACAGGGCCACACCGACACTGAAGCTCCGAGGGGCCACAACACAGGGCCACACCGACACTGAAGCTCCGAGGGGCCACAACACACACGACAACACCGACACTGAAGCTCAGAGGGGCCACAACACACAGGGCCACACCGACACTGAAGCTCAGAGGGGCCACAACACACACGACAACTCCGACACTGAAGCTCAGAGGGGCCACAACACACACGACAACACCGACACTGAAGCTCAGAGGGGCCACAACACACACGACAACACCGACATGTCTCCAACCAGCCTGTCTGACACATTTACAGGATCCACCTTCACCTGACGCTCTCCAAAACGATAACACTCATAAAAACTCTCATGTATCAGAATTTAAGGCGGCTGTGATGCAAACAAAACACTAAATTTCCTGCCAAAGTTTTGCTGGATTTTAAGAAAAGAGTTGGAAATATTCTAGAAAAAAAGTTAAATTTTTAGAAAACAAACCACAATATTTTCAGATACAGAATTATTTGACATAGAAAGTTGTTACACTTCTACAAAAAAAACCACTATATTTTGTGGAAGTATTTGAGAACAATTTGTTATATTTCTAGAAAAAAGGCTGCGATCTATGTTTGTATATTTTTGGAGAAGAGGCTGCTAAAGAATGTGAATATTTTGAGAAAAAAAAAGTCAAAATGTTGCACTTCACAGTAGTTTTGTGGATTTGGATGAATTTTTCGTGGGATCATTATGTCAGTGACGCGTCACCTTTAACCCTCCCGTGACCGCTCTGCAGTCGTCCAATGAAAACACGTCCTATCAAATGCTGCATGAATAAATCCAGGTTATGTCTCCTACCGGACTCGTCAGGCTCTGGTCGTACCCTGAGGACTCTGCTGATCCTCCGAGAGACCGAGTTGAGGAAGCCGCTGACGGACGGCGCTCTCCGCTCAGAGCCCGCCTTCCTGACCGCCGTCCTCTCCGGCTCGCCGCCCGTCCCCGGCTCAGACATGGACCTCAGGTAGGGGAGGATCCTGCGCAGAGAGCCGGGCTCCATCTGGCCCTGGAGGAGTACCGTGGAGGGCCGATCTGTGCTCCTGAACCTCGGGAGGCTGAGCAGCCGCAGGTGGCGGCGCTCTGCGTTGTGACCTTTGGCCTCAGGGGCCGTCATCTTGGCTGCTGCCAGGTGAGCAGATGTCCTCCACTTGTATCTGTCCAGAGGCTGCTCGGGGCCCGGCCGGGGGTCCGGTCCCTGCCAAGGCTTCCTGTAATGGTGCCAGCTGTACGAGGCCTGGTGGGGATTCTGGACTGGACCCTGGCGGCCCTCAGGGGGGCGTGGACTTCCACTCATGGTCAGGCACACAGAGACTTCCTGCAGGCCACCACGGCGAGCAGATGGACGCCTCCTAACAGCTGGTCGGCCGGCAGCGGAAACACATCTCTGCGTTCAGAGATGCCAGGTCCAGTTCGACTTCATGTCGAGCTGCTTCTCGCTCTTTGTCGACGTGCTGCGGGTGACTCGTCTTCCTGGGAGGAAGTGGAGCGACACGTGAAGTTTCTTTAAGGCCTCGTCCAATCAGGTGCGAGCAGAGCAGCAGCCTGTGGTTTCCCCTGTGAGCCGCCGAAACTGAAACTGCACCAGCTTGTCAGCCGCCGAGATCTGTTTTCTGATCGCTCCGTCCGCATTATTTCAGACACAAAAGCACTTTTGACCCTTTAAAGTCCTCATCAAGTAAGAAGCAATGGGGGGAAAAAAAAAAAAACACACACACACACACACACACACACACACACAGTTCATATTTATTATGCTTTGGCTATTTCTAAAGAAAAAATGGGGACCTTTTTTTTCTTAAACTCAAAGTAGGAAATCAGATTAATGTATAATATTTTTTTAAAATTGATTTTGAAAAGTGCATTTTGTGTGCAGAGCGATATGCACCAACAAATAGTAATGTATAAAAATCAATGTTGCTGCTAATCATTGATAACCCCAGACTGTCAGCAGCTACAAACAAAATACTTTGCATGGAGGAGATTGAAAATAATTCATTTGTTTGTGGGGTTTTTCACCTATAAACATAGTGGTATCATGACAAAAATCTGGCATTTAAAGTGCTAAAATTCTGAAAATTAATGAATATGTGATAGTTATGATTAGGACTGATGTTGGTTAAAAAAACAACTCAACTAAAGTGGAAAATAATATTAATATATTCCATTTTTAAAGCATGATTTTGAAGAGCACACTGTGTGTGCAGAGCGATACGAGTGTGATATTAAAGCGGCTTTCCTTGTTTGTTTACATATTTCTTTGACGGGAGGCCAGCGACCCGTTTCATCCTTCAAAATAATTTGCGGAAAACTCAACCTGACCTGCAGCACAGTGATCCAACACTCCTTACAACCCGAGTCTGTAAGATCCGTACAGAGTAAAGGGAGGAAATATTTCATTTGTTTTTTTAATCATTTTGACACTCTGTCCCTAGATTATTTGCAATAATAATATTAGTAATAATAATAATCATTTTGTGAATAAAATGAGACAAAGAGAATAAAAACCCAAAAAGTTTAAGGCATTAATGTGTGAGGATGGCTTGGGGAAAAAAATGAAAAAAGGTTGTTTTAACCTCAGTGAAAAGTTTTTCTGACATAAAGCACCTTTCTGTGTTTGACGCAGCCTCTCTAACTTCCTCCTCCTCCGCTGCTGCTTCCTGTCTTTAGCCTTTTAAAGACTCGCCGCCCTGCCTGACCCACATGTCGCTGTTTATTGGATCATGGAGCGGCTGGTGTCCGCGGCGACGCCGCATGTAGGTCAGAGCTAAGACCGGGCAGGCTAAGCCGAGGAGCTCTGGAGCCAGAGCCAAGTCCTCCTCCACAACACACACTACGAGGACCCACAGAGTCCAAATCCTGCCACACACTTCCTGTTCACATCAGAGAGTGTGTGTGTGTGTGTGTGTGTGTGTGTGTGTGTGTGTGTGTG